>NC_038251.2:4088251-4172892 GCF_000004515.6 Glycine max | reverse complement strand
AAATACACAAACATTAGCGGGGCAGAAACCATAGATTACTTGTACCGTAATATCAAAGGAATAGGTTCCAAGGCTTTCGGTTCACTTCTCACTTCCCCTTTTATGGGAAGAGATCTAAACCACAAATAAAGATGGCGAGACTGATTCTATTTTAGTAATAATTAAAATTCGTTTAAAAATCATAAAAAATAATTACTTCAAACACATTAAAATTATTAAGTTAAAAGAATAACAGTGAGCAAATTAAATACACTCTGGCTGATTCTACATTCTACATAAAAGTTTAAACATTACATTACATCACACTAATGTACATTACGTGCGATTAAAAAATTATTTTATAGGTCATAAAAATATAATTATAAATATTATAGATATATATTTTTAAAATTAATTTAAACTAGACTATTTTAATAATGATTTGTAAATATTTGATCATGTCTAAGAGTAATTGAATAAATTTGAGTAATAATTAAATAAATTTAAAAAATCTTTTGATTAAATAACTAGTCAAAGAAAAAACAATAACTTAATTTTATATGAAAGTTTACAAAAAAAACTTATGAATTGAAAGAAAAAACAAATACTTATGTGAATAAACGCGATTACCTCAATTCAAAGAATAAAGAATCTATTATTATTATTATTATATCGAGGTGAATTGATGTATGTTGATTGATAACACTTACTAGCAGGAAAGTATAATAATATTTGTAGAGTGCTAAGCAGGGGTAGGAAATGGAAAATAGCAGATGACGCTAGTGAATTTCTTGTTTCGAACAAACGTATGGATCCAATCCACCACCAACAGGGAAACTTGGGGAATCAAACTGAGGAAAAGTGAGTTGTAGGGATACGAGAATAGGATGCAAAGTGACCCAACCCAATCCACAACAGTCCACGTTGCGGCCCATCTTAAATCACTATGAGCAATAGCTTCTGTCTCTTCTCTCACAAAATATTAAATAAAAAAATCTTCAATTTAAAAAGAGTGTTTGGGAACACTTATACAAGAAAAAATAATAAGAAAAATAAAATATTTTTTTCTTTAATTTAAAAATAACTTATGCTAAAGTTAAAATTAGCTTTTAGATAAACTTATTTCATTTTTGTTCTTTTCTTTTCCTATGTAAGTGTTTGAAGATAAGATTATTCAAACAAACTCTTAATGAAATTAAATTAGAATCGATCTAGGTAGAGTGTGTATGAGAAAATGTTAAGTTGAATGTGACCTTTATGTTTTTTTCAAATCCACCAGCATCGTTACTTCTCCATTTGTAGATTTGGAATATGTGGACGGTCATGGAGGTATAGTGTATTGCAAACGACAGTCCAAACCAACACTAATTGATAGAGTTTGGATAGTTTACACATAATCTTGGAGTTCAAACTTTGTTGTGGATATTGAACAAAAATAAAATAAAATCCAATTCGTTAAAATAAATTAGATTCAAAGTAAATTAGTTTCATCCTTTTTTATTTTACTTTTAAAATAATAAACAAAAATTACAATACATTGTATATGTAATATATATATATATATATATATATATATATATATATATATATATATATATATATATATATATATATATATATTGTAATAATATAAATAAAAAAATATTAAAAATTTCCAATCTATGAATCTTATTAAATTTAAGTTATGGAAAATGAACTTATATATAACTAGTATTTTGGCTTATACATGACATATTTATAAACGTCCAATTTTGTTCAAACAAATAAAAAAATAATTAATGTTAAAAGGAAAATGAAATATTAAAAAATAATAAATGTCCAATCATCGTATACTTTGCTCCAATGTAACATTGAACTAAAAAATATTTTTTTTATTTTAGGTTTGTGAAAAAAATATCAAATTTCATAAATTAGTGGAAATTAATAAAACAAAAGAAAAACGGGATGTATGGATACCCAAAAAAATTCTCTGTAAATAAAAATAAAATATAGAAGAGGTTAGAAAATGAATATATTTTTTAAGAAAAAAAGAGTTTAGTGAGTTTTTATTATGCTAGGAAGCATGAAAAAATGACACCATGTCTATCCTATTGAGTTAATCTTTGGAAGATGGTTTCACATCCGGTAGGTGTGAGTTTTGTGGTATTTTTTCTTCTAAAAAAATATATTTAAGATAAAATTTAAGTTCATTTTTTTGCTTATATTTAAAATTTGGTCTCTCAAAAAAAATTATTTTACATTTAGTCCTCCATATTTTTAAAAGTCATCAATTCTCAACATAAATCATTGATCTGATATTATTATGTTGACATGATAAACAAGATGACAGTCTAACATTTATGTTAATACATTATTTGTGGCACGTCGGCATGTTTCATACTGTTATGTTATTTGTCATATAAATTCATCACTTAGATGTTGCATTAGCAATTATGGTAAAAAAAATACAACAATAAACAAATGATGAACTAAATTTGCTATGCCTAATTTATTTTATTTTTTAAAAAACCAAAATTACATAATCATAAAACTGTGTAAAGATCAAAATTAATCTTAAACCAAAAATATAAAAAAACAATGTATAAAATTAAATTAACACCTCCATACATTACACATTAGAATACTTATTTCTAAATGTGAATAAATCTTGTATCATCATTGTTTTATATTTCTTTTTCTCATTCATTTCCTTCTTACCAAACAACTCATTTATTTCTTCTCTTCACACATTTCCTTTCTACCAAACAAAAGGTAAATGTTTGATTTTGCCCAACAATACTCTTCTTCTACATACATGAATTTAAATCCCTACCTAGTAATTCAAAGAACACAATTATTTACTAATTATATACACATATCATTTACTAATTATATCAACTATGTTACATAACTTTTCTTCTATAGCTCAAAGAAAAGAGATTCAAGCTATATTTGGTTTAAGGAGTAAGGAAAAAATTGTTGTGAATTTCACATGGGACTAACTTTTTATATTCTACTTTAATTTTTTTTTATTCTTTCTATTTTTATCATTTAATCCAAAGGTTCAGAGAGAAAGGAAAAAAACAAGAGATAAATATTGTGGGTTTATGCGAGACTTGTTTTTTACACTTTATTTTAATTTAAAAAATTATCTTTATCATTTCTATTTATATTCTTTAATCGAAATACACCCTTAATGTAAATTTAACACATTTGAAGGTATGTTTAATTTATAGAATAAAAAATAAAGTTTAATTAAAATAAAATATAAAAAACATGAACCCTATATAGAAATACAATTTTTTTCTTATTTTTCCTCTCTCACCTTAAATCAAAAACACCTTGGTAAAATAGAAAATAAAGATATAATAGTATTTATTATGCGAATACAAGTAATTGCTTTAAAGACATAGTAAAAAGTTAACCAAAAGGAGATCTATTTGATTAGACCTCAAAATTAAAATCCTAGTCCTAGAGTGGAGCTATATATCTAGGTGGAACAAGAGATCATCGCTTTCATCTGGTACGTAATATGCCACGTGTCATTGTCTCATAGGAGGAGCTCCACGACTTATGTGGACCAATTATGAAAATAAGGTACAGACAGGCACATGTGGGTCCGAACGGTTTCTCGCTTTTCCATTAAGGAACCGAATCAAACCCATCTTCGCCACTTTCTCATGCAATGCAATGCAACAATTCCTTTTTGCCCAGAATAAAGGCTAACTAACTATTTTGATATTGAAAATGTGAAAATCATGATAAGTTGATATTTAAAAGATAAAAAATTAAAATTTAATCATCAAATATATAAAAAGTAGGTAAAATTGGTCCTCACTTTATCTTCAATTACGAACTTGGTCTCTCTATCATTTAATTCACAAATTTGATTCTCAGTTTTATAAATTCATGTAAAATTGATTTTGGAAGCCCAATTTGGACGTTAACCGTTAACCTCAGAGTTGACTGTCATGTGTTAACGTCGGAGTGGTTCCTTGTAAAGATTTCATTTTTTTAGGTAAAATTATATTTTTGGTTCTTCAGTTTTACTCCAATTTTGATTTTGGTCCCCTTATAGTTTAATTCACACATTTAGTCCCTTAGTTTTATAAATCTCTTTATAAATTATTCTGCAAAATTGGTCTTTTGAATGGTTTAACCACTAGTGCTAGAGACAAGGTGAGTCTTGATAAATCTCGCACTTCTTTTCCATCGCAAGTTTTTCACTTACTTGGAATTCAGAGAAAAATCACTCTTTGTCTCTCTCCCACTTATGGGGTTGTTCAATTTGGGAAAGTGACGCATGAATCCTAACTTGGGTCTGAAATTTTCATATCTCTTACTTTAAAAGGTTTTGTAATATCCTCTTATTTTTTTTTTCTTTTTTTACTTCCCCATGAGATATTATGTGTATACGACTGTTTAAGTAGCCTATGTATGATAATGATATTTTTGTTTAAAATTTGAAATACAACTTCTTCAGTAATAAAATTTGGCTGAATTTATAAAGAGATTTGTAAAACTGGGGGACCAAATGTGCAAATTAAATTATAAGGAGACCAGAATCAAAATTGGAGTAAAACTAGGGGCCCAAAAGTACAATTGTATCTACAAAAAATGAAGCATTTATAGGGAACCACTTAGATGTTGACACGTGACATTGACACGTGAAAGTTTAATACCAAATCGAACTTTCAGGACCAATTTTGCAGGGATTTATAAAATTGGGGACCAAATTTGTGAATTAAATTATAGGGAGACCAAATCCAAAATTAGAGATAAACTGGGGACCAAAAGTGCAATTTTGCCAAAAAAAGTATGATGAATTGGTTTAATTATTAAATTTATAAGATTATTTTGTTATTATGTTATAATATTTAATAATCAATGTGTTAATAATTTATATTTTTAAAAAAATTAATTTGATATTAAATTATAAAATTTATGAATTAATTTGTTATTAAATTATTTATATGACTAATTTATTTTATTTTTTACATATTTAAAAATTTAATTTAAATACTACTAGTATTAAACTTCTACTTCCTCAAATTTTGGTTTGGAAATTCCAAAACGCCAACGGTGTCCTTTCCTTTGAGACCAAGCCACCTTCGTGGATGCTATCATATCGACAATTGTCCACGCTTAGCCGCCAACATTTTCCATCTAAAATAAATAGGCAAATGGTTTTTTAAAATTTAATTGATGCTTCTCTTTTTTCTTTTCTGGTCACTAATCACTTTAGTTTATAGCAAAAGCAATGAAGACGTGAGTATGGTGAAAACTCTGTATGAGGAAGCCTCCTCTGAAATCAACAATTAGAATTATTAGAATAATATACGTTACTGTGTATTGTGTTGGGCTGTAGATGTCTTTCCCACATCACCAAAAAGTTAAAACTTAAAAACGTGTTATAGTACCCTCGTGCAATTTTCCAAAAATAGCATATCCATTTTGTTTTATATACTGTCACTTCGTAACAGTTTCTACAAAAATTAACCCGTTTTAAATGGTTGGTTTTATTTGTGTGACCCGCTTTCATGATCAAACAAACCTACACTCGGAAGACCAATACTAGATTTAGTTGATTCTCACCGCGCTTGTATTCACGTTCTTATTGGAAATAATTTATATTTATATGAATAATAACTAAACTATTTTTCTCATTTAAAAATTTTAATTTCTAATTATAAAATATAATAAGCATATGATGCAAACATGAATAAGGTGAAGTACTGTAGTATCTATAACAATCATGTTAAATTGTTAATGTAATGTTATGGTCCTATGGAGAATCACTCGTGTAAATTTATACACATTCAAAACCCATTGCAAGTAATTGTTATAACATTACAGGTGTCTTTTAAGGGAAAAATTGGTAATGAGAAATTTTTTGTTTCTCGAAATCTAAAGTTTGAGTAATGTGTTTTTCATTGTGTTGGTGATTGTGAAGGATAAAAGAGGTGCTTGAGTTAAAAATATATTATTGCAATAAAATTGAATGTAGATGTCTTTGAGTTTGAGAAGAAGGTGGTTTTCTTCCTATAGACAACCAACATCATAAATAGGCTATAACCACTCCAAGGTATAAGTTAAATGTATAACTCATAATTCTAAAATCATGTTTATTTTGCTTTTTAAAAGATAACATTCCTAAGAAATAATATTTTTTAGAAATGTTTTTCTAGCTATGTTTGTTCTCATGCGGAGGTCAAAAATTTAATTTTCTCGAATTAATTTTTCGACTACATTAAAAATATAACCTTGCTTTTTTATTAGACCATATAATACTACTTTTTGATTTAAATAAAAAAACTTATATAAGTATTTTTTAAGAATATTTTTCATCAATCAAACATATTTAAGTCGATGAATCATGAATCCTATTTTTCTATTGTAGTTTTCACTCGTGGATTTTAGCCTTTTTTTATGTGCCCTCTTTAGTCTTTAGTTTTAAGGCTGATCATGAATTACAGACTAAGAAAAATGCTACATTTCAGCATATATCTATTATTATTTACAACAATTTGCCTTGGTTTGTGGCTGTTTAAACTTTTATTTTTATGTTGATCTAACAAACCAAATTACCATTCAAATGTTTGATTTTCTGCCATCGTTTTCTATACCTGTCTGTTTCATTATTTTGTTTTGATTTTTTTCAAACAGTGTTCGGATTGCATTATCCAAATACCTTATCACTAATCTAAATTTTTATCTAAAAACTAATAATATAAAATAAATGCATCTTTCTCTTTTTGTTTTGCAGACGCGTATTTGCAATCAATCTTACAAGAAATTAAAAATAAAGAAGATAAATGAGCTTTATAATGTTAAATAACTATTACAAATTACAGCTCCTTTTTTAAGACGGTTCTTTTTTTATTTATTATTTGGGGTAAAAATGATAAAAAAAGGTTATAAACCCAAAACGTTGCAACAAACTATACACAAAATCGTATATGATTGAGTTTTTCTTTTTTTCTTTTAAAACAATAAAGTTTTGAAGACTTGTTTTTTTAATTATTTAACTTATGTAATGCACATACCTTTCATTTTAAAAGAGTAACACATATAAATCATTATTTTTACTTAAATTTACACAATCTAAATTTAGATTTTAAATTTTGAAATTAGACACATTATATCAATCAAATTAATAAACATAAAAACAATATGCTGTAGTTCAAACAACATATTTTTATAATATTCTTTTCAATTTTAAAAGTATTTTTTAAATTTATTCTTGTATAATAAAATAAAATAAAGTAGAAATCTCATTATCAATAATTTAAAATATCTTTTATGTACTTTGTTCTTAAGATATGTAAATTTGCCGTTAGGTAATATTTATAATATTTTGTATTTTCACGTTGAACTTATATTTATCAAACTTATTGGTTACACTACCATACCATAACAGTTAGGTGGAGTATGATGGATGGGTATGAGATTACAGGACATGCAAGGAGAAAACAAACATAGAAAAGGGTAATATAGACATTACGAAAAAATCCTACTTAATTAACAATCTTCTCGGCGAGAGAATTTGGAGGATTGTCTTGTTGCAATCCGTGCAGATATCAGTAAAAGAAAATTCTTCTAAAGATATATATAATTTTATTTTCTTTTATCAATAGATAACAATTAAAAATATTACTCGTGTACTATTTTTCAATTTCCCCAATGGTGGGAAGATTATAGGGATTGATAGAAATGTCTATTAACTGCATGTATAATGGCGTTCAATTATCCCAAAGCAATCTATTTCCACGCGCGGCACCCGCATCAAACCTCCACGATAAAGTACTGATTATGCAACGGGACCCATCCTCACAGCAGAGCGTGCATAACACGCGTCACACAGGACTTTCACCTTCACACTTATTTTTTTTTTTTCATTCCTGAAAATAATAATAATAAAAAAGAAGAAGTAAATTTTTTTTTTTAAAAAAAATAGTACCAGAAAGACTTGCAGCACAGTAGTAGTATTTGTTTTTGTTTCTCCTTTATGTCTGTGTTTGTATGTTTGTTTTGCTGATCTATACCAGTATAAAAAGAAAATACAATTTTATGTAATTGTTTTTGGTTTATATATTTTTTGGACTATTTTATTTTTATTTTTAATAATATTAAAGTAATAATAATTAATTTTTTCAATTATGTAGATTAAAACCAATCTATTAACTAAAATTAGATAACCAACTATTAATTACATTTCATTTTTATTGAAAAATTTATCTTTGAATATTTTAAAAATTTTTAAATTTTCTTTTAACTCACATTAACTTTTCACCATTTTTATATTATTAATTTTTTTATTCTATCATTTTTTAACTATTAAAATTTTTAGAGAGACGGTACCTCTGTTTTCCTGGTATTATATAAATAGAGAGAGACAGAGAAATATGAAGGGAAACTAGAAAGTGTAGAGCGACTCTTCTTGTTCTGCAAGTTTAATGGCGTGAGAGAGTGTGTGTACAGTACCCCTACGGGTGGGTTCCCAGTAACCGTATGAGAAAGTTGAATCTTTGCATGCTTCACCAACTCCTCTCAAATTAAAACCCAGATAGATAGATAGATAGATTTATGTGATCGTTTTTTTTTTTCTTTTGAAATGCAAATGCGATTGTGAGTCCCATCATTTAGATTGTTCAACCCCTCCACTACCCTATCCACACGACGTCGTCTGGTCTCAATGGGTTTTTCTTTTTCCGTTCTGGGGTTCCACTGAGTGTGTTAGTTTTGTTTGAAATGGCGAGAGAGACGATAGAAAAAGTGAGAGACGATGTGGAACTGGAGGAGGAGCTAGAAATGTTGCTGGATGAGATCCCTCACGCCACATCGCACAATCTCCTTCGCTATCATCATCATCATCGGCATGGTCATGGTGATGACGATGGCGGCGCTTTCGTAACGAAACAGACACAATATGGTCATGGTCATGGCCATGGAATGTATTATGATGATGACTTCAAATCCCCTATAAGTGGGTTTTTTCTGCAATCTGACGGTTCTTCTTCGAGTTTGTTCTCGTCATCGCCTCCTCCTTTTGAGGACCTCAAATCCAGCGTGGCTTCTAGAAGCTCCTATTACCCCAACACCACCACCACCAACAACAACAGCAACCTCTTCTTCGATCCTAAGATCCCTGATTCCACTGTCAAGCTCAATGAGGCTGAGAGGTTGGTTCATGAACTAAGCCTCTGCGCCAATTTCAGCAAAATGCACGTTGCTGATAATAATAATAATAATAATAACAATAGACGCCACAATCCCAATGTGCTTACGTTTCGTGATTTTGTCAATCATGTTCACAACACGCGACGAGGTGGGGACTGTACCGATTTTGAGAGAGGGTTTTGTGATTCTGTGGGGTTTCAATCCCCGTTTACCAGGACAAGGAGTCCTATCGCTCCTGCTGCTGAGATTAATTCAGCTTTGTCAGGATTAACTCAGGATCATAAAATACCTAATTTATTTGGATCATCGCTGCAGCCATGTACCGGATGGCGTGAACATGATAGTATGGTCTCTCAATTGAATGGATTCAGTGCTGGTTCAATGGATTCTCTGAGGTGCGGAAGCCAGCTGATGAACGACTACCATTTTAGGGGAGGCATGGCACCGGAGCTTGTTGGTTCCTTGAGCAGGAGTCCGGCGTTTGATTCTTCATTTTATGCGCAGAAATATCTAATGAATTTATTGGAAGAAAGGGGGGGGTCAAGATTGCCTAACAATTCTTTCTGTGGTAATTTTAAGCCTTGTGTGAGTGTTCAGGAGTTGCTGCAGTATGGCCTTTTTCAGCCTAATCCTAATGCAAGAGGTGTGCCACTTTCAAATGCTAGGATCCCCCAAGGTAATCTAGATGCTATTACAAGTGAGGGGAGTTTCATTATACAAGGGGAAGGTTTAAATTATGTAGGGGTTAGTAGGGGTTCGGATCATTCATGGTGTCAGCGTGCTGTGCTCGAAAGTGGCTTTGCTAAGCAGCTACCGAGGTCGGAGCTAGACATCCAACACCAGATTACCGGATATGAAAATCCTAGGAGTCCAAGGAACGCTTGCTCATTCCCTTTGCTACCCAATTATAATTCCCTAGCAGAAGCTCAAGGGTTGATATATTTAATAGCCAAAGACCAGCATGGCTGTAGATTCCTGCAAAGAATATTTGACGAGGGTACACCGGAAGATGTTCAAGTGATATTTAATGAGATCATTGATCATGTCGTGGAACTTATGATGAATCCTTTTGGAAATTACCTAATGCAGAAGCTGTTGGATGTCTGTGATGAAAACCAGAGAATGCAGATGATACTCATGGTGACCGAGGAGCCAGGGCAGCTTGTCAGAATCTCTTTAAACACTCATGGGTAATCATGCTGACTTATGCAAGTCCTGAAATATTATATCGACTGTCTGAAGTTGAATTTGACATTATTTTTTATTTTCTGTCAGCACTCGCGTGGTACAAAAGGTGATTGAGACTCTTAAAACTAGGCAGCAAATTTCATTAGTTGTAGCAGCTCTTGAACCAGGATTCTTGGCCCTCATCAAAGATCTTAATGGAAATCATGTGGTTCAGCATTGTTTGCAATGCCTAAGCAATGAAGATAACAAAGTATGACTTTTATATTTAAGTATTTATTGATTTGGATAAATCTTGTACATGATGTAGTAATAGGTGAACAGAAATTGATCTGGTTAAACCGTTGGTTGCTATGTTTTGTTGAGCTTTTGGATCAGTCCATGACAACTGATCATCTAGTGTGAAAAAACACTTTATTGTTTCCCCTGTTTCATTATGTTCTCAAAAAGTTTATTTTTATTATTCATTGGCATGCAGTGTTGTATAATGATGTTCTTATAATTGAAATTTCAATTTTATCGC
This sequence comes from Glycine max, assembly GCF_000004515.6. Lineage (NCBI taxonomy): Eukaryota > Viridiplantae > Streptophyta > Magnoliopsida > Fabales > Fabaceae > Glycine > Glycine max. Next base: position 4,162,046 of record NC_038251.2, on the reverse strand, counting down.
CCCTGTGGTTAAATTGAATAAAATTTCAAAGTGTTTTCTTCTTCTTTGGGTATTTTACAAACTTCTTAATCCTTTTTGAAAGGAAAGGCATCACAGGAAGCATTATGGTCATATGCTGTTCTGCTTGACTGGTAAATAGAACAGCTTGGCCAAATTGTTCAAACCTTTATTTTGTTTGCTTGATCACTAGCTTGTTTTTACTTTTCCTAAATATCTAATTCAATGAATTTTTTATTTATTCATCTTTCAATTATGGTCTTGTATGCAGAACATTATGTTTTAAACAGAAGGACTTTGACTTTATAGCCACGTAGTAATACCAAATTCATTTTCATAGATGGCTATTTTTGATACTTGATGTTGTGAATAGACATCAATGTTATCAAAACATTTGAAATGATTTATTTATGATCACATAGTTTACACTCTCCTCTTGGGCACAGAAAAGCCTGAGCTTATAAAATTAAATAATACATTGTACATTACCATGTCATTTAGACTGGACATTTTCTTGTCTAATAGAGTAATGGTTAGTTTCATCATTTTGTATTTTGTGGTGATAACATGTTAATGTCTTAATGATTGTTAGTTATGTCTGTCTGTATTTTATTCTCACAGAATCCAAATGCAGTGATGTAATTGCTCTTTCCGTGCTTTGCTCTTATTGTTCTATTGTTCTAGGTAGCTTTTTTAACCTCCCTTATAGCTGGAAATTCAATGTAGTGGCAAGGTTATAGATAAATATTGTATTATTGATAAATAAACCGTGGGATAGTTTCAAGAACTTATTTAAAATAATGATTTTGTGAAAATGCTCCCAACTACTAATGGCTATGTCATCTGAAACATAGTTTTTGATAGGTTAAAATTCAATACTTTAAGAATCCAAATACAATTGTCTATTGCTTTGTTTAAAAACTTGATCCATGCCACCTTTACTTGCATTGTAAGATTAATGCATTTAGGATTATTAAATTGCATCAACATTCCTGAGATAGAGTCTTTAGACCAACAAACCAATAAAAAAAAATTGTGATGGTCTATATTGTGTAGAGGAAAGGGCTTATGAACTATGGTTGAAGTGAAGTTTGTTGTGGTGTGTATTGCTAGTTTAAGGCTAGGTATATTTTGAGAAATGAAAATGTTGCATAAAATAAATGACAAAGATCTGCTTTACTAATAGAAATGTTATTATAGGACATCTGTTTTGCATGTTTAAAACATTCTTTAAGTATATTGTATGGATATAAGTTTTTTACATGCCCTTAGTTTAGTTGTTAACTGTGCTAATTGATTCAGGCAGATCACTTTGTCGCAAATGTAATTTCTTCACTTGTAAAGATAGGAGTTTGATGAAATTACATAAAAATATGTGTGCAAATATTGATATTTTGTTGCAGAAAAGTTACATTTCCCATTCTTTGCATTGAGCAGTTCATATTTGTTGCTGCTGCAAAGTATTGTGTTGACATTGCAACTCATCAACATGGATGTTGTGTTCTGCAAAGATGCATTGGTCATTCAAGAGGGGAGCACAGAGAAAAACTGGTTGAAGAAATATCTGCTAATGCACTTCTGCTAGCTCAAGATCAATTTGGGTAATTATTTGAAGCGTATTACTTAAAGTATAAAGTACAATAAGCCTTCCACTGATATTTTTTGCATTAAGCATGTATACCTTTTTGTTTATAGATATGTTTTTTTTTTTCCTGGGACAAAGAATCTTAGCTGTAGCAAATTTTCTCTTGTAATTGTTAAAGAAAATTTTTAACTCTTGCCACTGGACAACCATACTTTGTGGAGATTAGGTGTGGCAGTCATGAAACATTATTTTGTTTCCACCTTTTGCATAAGACCATTCCAATGATTCCATCTACTAGATTGATGATGGCAATGTGCTGTGCAATTATGGAAGAGCAAACGCCAAATAATGTGACCAAGGGGACAAATTTTTTAACAACTATTATATTGAAATTTGAAACAGAAATTCATCTATAATTATCACCTTTTTTGATTCAGCTATTTTTGTTCCTGTACTTTTTTTCTTTTTTCCATTTCTCTGCTTCCTTCTATGCTTGGGATTTGTAGTTAACAAATCAATTTTTAATGGAGGGCTATCTACATATACGTTTTTGGTCAATATTTAGAAATAATGTTATACTTTGAAACTGAGATAAGTTTGCTTCCCTCTTGATTTTTCCACTCTACGATCTATTCATTCTATTTTGTCTTATGCAGAAATTATGTTGTTCAATTTATCTTAGACTTGAGGATTCCTTCAGCCACTGCAACTTTAAGCTTGCAATTTGAAGGTAAATATGTGCACCTGTCAATGCAGAAGTTCGGCAGCCATGTGGTTGAAAAATGTCTTGCAGTATTCAATGATGAGAATCGATCAAGAGTCATTCATGAACTGCTCTCTGCTCCTCACTTCGAACAGTTGCTTCAAGATCCACATGCAAATTATGTTATTCAATCAGCTGTTCGACATTCTGAGGTTTGTAACATGATCACTTTATATTCCTTTCACTTTGGTTTTTGCTTCCTATATCCGCAAGTGTTTAAAATTTGTGTTGGCTTTGTCAATGAACATCTTGATTCCTCTGATCTGCTTGCTTGGTATTTCTTTTCTCACGTTCTCCTTTTCCTTCTAATCTAGGGCCATGTGCATAATTTACTAGTCGAAGCCATTGAGTCCCACAAAGCAATTTCACGGAATAGCCCATATTCCAAGAAGATTTTCTCGCAGAAGCTTTTGAAGAAATGATGTATATTATCTCCTTAGCAAGAACTGTTGTTGTTCTACATTAAAAATCATTTTGGAGTTTGCCACTGAACAAATGCATTGCATGGTTATTTAACTGTAAGTTGGGATGCTAATAACCATACAAAGGAGTCAATCCGTTTAGAATTGCTTATCCTTCTGCTCAGCTAATATTTTGAAAAAAATAGAGTAGAGAAAAAGAAAGAGCAGACAATTTTGCTCCCATTTAAAATTTACTTTTGAATGTACTATTCTGTTGTCTTGTATCTCAACTTCATGGATATTATTACTATCATCCTGTTAATTATGGCATTATCACCGGCTGAGAATGTACAGCCTATATTGTTTAGGATGTTTGGTGTTTACTGTAAAATAGTACGAGGAATCTCTCAGAATAACTTCCTTTGTCTTGTGCGCAAGGGAATGAATGACGCCTGTTATTATATTAGCAATTCCCTGTTCTTAATTTTAGAATCTCATTTCCTGTTATTCTTCCTCCGCTATGGAGGTGTTGATTTTCTACAATTTTCTTAGCTACCGGATAAGTTGGGTTTTCCTAGGGGAAAACAAAAATGAAGTGGAACAGACCTGGCTAGCTTAATTGTTTGTTTCTAGTATGGAAGGAAAATGGGGGTTAAAAATCCTTTTCTTCCACCACTTGCCTTTCTCCCGATACATGTTGGCCACTTGGTACTTAATTATACAAAATCTTTATTTTAGTTTCTAACTTTAGAAAACGTTATTCTCCTTATTTTTTGATGCAAAACAATAGTGGAAAAGGATTAAAAGGAGTAGTTTTTTTTTTTGGCAAAATCAAAAACTAAAGTAAGTTTTGTAAAATTAGATACTAAAATAACCGACATTTATAACGCAATTAATTTCTTTCCTTTTATCCTTTTGAACGAAATCTAACATAAAATAGGGATTTTTCACAAGATTTTTGCATAATAAAGCTTCTTGAAGCGTAAGAAACAAATACACTAAAATGGGATGTTTTCGAAACATATAATTTAAAAGGAAAAAATATGTTTAGTCCGTTTGCAAAATTCTTCATTTTAGTTTCTGGCTCTATATTTTACCATTGAACATTTTGATCCCGAACAAAATAAGTATTTTTAGTCCATTGAGACAATGCTGTACAAATTAGATTAACTGCATGTTTGTTTTTCAGTTTCAAACCGATGTTTGGAGTAAAATGAAGTTTACAAAAGCATTTAGATCCTTCCTTTTACAAAACTAAGTTTGCGGAACATTAGATTTATTTTGAAATTTGTGCACTACATTTTTAACTAAAATTCAAACATGCACTCGAAAGACTTCCTTATGAGAATTGGTACACTCTGAGCAGCAGTGCTTCATATTTCTATGATAATAGTATACTACAATTTTGACTTGTGACATTTGTGAATGTATGTATACATGATTTTGATGATGTCAAAAGAAGAATCAAACAAGGCTCATTTTGCTTCAAGATTAATACAAGATTTTTTCAACAAACAAAGCCTTGATTCAATATTTCTTCAAGATCAAGCCTTGCCTCAAAATGTAGAGATTTCAAGTCATCCAAGGCACATGTAATCGATTACCAATACATGTAATCGATTACCAAGGCACATGAAAGTGTGTAATCGATTACACATCATATGTAATCGATTACCAGAGACTCTGAACGTTGGGAATTCAAATTATAACTGTGTAATCGATTACACAAACATTGTAATCGATTACCAGTGGAAAGTTTTCAGAAAATCTGCCAACAGTCACATCTTTTCATTAGATTTGTGAATGGTCATCAAAGGCCTATAAATAGGTGATTTGGGCACGAATTTTAGGCAGAGAGTTTTGCTTGGCAAAAATGTCTTATCCTCTCAAAAGACAATGAGAGAGATTCCAAAAGAACTTCATTGTCAAATGCTCTCTCAAGAAATCCTTGATCAAACACTTGCAAAATCTATAAGGATTCTTACATGATCTTCATTGTAATATTCTTCTCTTGAAGAGAGAATTCTTCTTTCATTCTTCTTATTCAATGAGATTGGTTAAGAGACTGTGAGTCTCTTGTTGTAAAGGATTCCTGAACACAAGGGATGGGTTGTCCCTGTGTGGTTCAGACTTTGTAATGGATTTTACAAAGATAGTGGAAATCTCAAGTGGGTTGCTTGAGTACTGGATGTAGGCACAGGAAGTGGCCGAACCAGTATAAAATTGTGTTTGCATTCTCTCTTCCCTTATCTCATTTATGTTATTGCAATCAATTTTGTCTTGCATGTTTATAGAACATTATTAAATTGATTGTTGTTGCTTCTTCTGCATTCTAAGCCTATCCCTCTTACGATTATTGAGGCCACAAGGTCCAACAACATTGATGATGGAGCATTTCAGAAAACATTATAGTTACAAATTAGAGTAGAAAATCCCCCCTCCCCCGGCAACACACAAACTACAGCATATAAACTGAATTTGGTAACAAAAGATTTGAGTTTCATCATGAAATTCTGGACAAATTAAAGCTTGTTAGCTTCAACTTGAGTTATTTCTCTTCCCAGGTGCCAGTTGCCAGCTGTACCGGTATAACAGTTAAAATTTGACATTTGTCTTTACCTTGTGTTTTGGATGAGAAATTTCAAAATTGCAAGGAATTTGAAATGGCAGAGATTTAGAATTCTTTCATTTTGTAAAGCTTGAATCATAATGCTTTGTGCACATAAGGGGTGAGTCAGGAAGGGTATGTTCCATATCATTCTTCCAGAATAGAACTGTGTCCGGCAGCTAAACAAGGGAAATTAAAGTGTTGATGGTGAGTTAAACAATTGCTTGGACCAAATGAGAACTCACTCTGAACATCGTGTAGTCATGCGCGGTGACATTAACTTCCAAACCTCCTCCTACGGCAGGAGGAGCTTCAACTCACTTATTGGATACTGAATTCTTGGAGTGTGATCAAGGCATTCAATTATTTCTTGCACTGGCATGCACAACCAACGGTTAGAAAGTTGTGTAGGATTAGGAACTTAGGCAAAATGGTGTATACTGACAAATTAATTGTTAAAGATAAAATCGAAATATGAAAGTTAACTAAAAATGAATCTGTTCACTGTTTATCTTAAGAATTTATTTTTGGTTTTGTACAATGTTTCTACTTATTAAAAAAACGTCATCTCTCTTAGAAAAATGTTTTAATATTAATTAATCATAAAATGGTGCAGAACTGCGTAGTATTTGGCTTACAGTATCTAGGGCTGGGGCAAAAGACTTAAGAATCCCCATTAGAATCGTCCTCTTATAAGGATCGAGCTGATAATCGAGTCAGTATATTTTTTATATAAAAATAATTAAGGTATAATCATAGATATTGCTATGACGAGACTATCATATCAGGTACTATCAGTTTTTTTGAAAATTGTTTCCAAATCTAATGTTTTAAAAAACCAAAAAACAAGAAACAATTGAAAAAAAGAAGATATCAACTTGTAATTTTGAAAAAAATTATTTCTATTTTAATAATTGATTTTGTTGAAATCTAATAATTAAAATTAATTACTTATTACAACAATTAGATTTAAAAAAAAAACCATGAAGTAAAAAATAACTTTAAAAAATTTACTCTTTTGTTTTCTATAAATGCTCTATCCAAGTGATTAGGATTACGGATTAAATATTTAAAAAATATAAATAGGATCCAACAACACAACAAACACTTTTGAATGTTCTCAAAGGACGAATAAATTTTAGAAAACAGAAAACAAATTGTCAAAACAGTAAACAAACAACTAGATTTGTTCTAATTGCTTGATTGCATTTGAATTATATAAGTCTTCAATCTTGCTTATTCTATAATGAGCAACTTGTTGAAATGTCTTCTTAGACTGAATGCATGCATGCATCATTTCACCAAACAGAAAGTGTTTTTAATCATGGCAAATTCTTCTAAGGCTGGCCTACATAGATTCGAGTGTCATAATTGGTCAGGAAGTATAAAAACATGGAATACATGACATGTGCGACTCAAAGTGACTTCTTTATATTTTATCTTATTATATATATATATATATATATATATATATATATATATATTTCTATCAAATATCAAATTTTATAAGAAAAATGATTGATTGATATTTAAAAATTATATTTTACATCAATCGAACTAAAATATAATTAAGGGATGCAGTTATTTCAGTCCCGCGGGGGTAAGGCTCTCATGGCCAGCCTAGCAATATGTGCTTCAGCGGCAAAAGAAAATTGAGTCCTTTCTCTCTCCTTGTGGTTGGTAGAGAAATTTGTGCATTCAATTTATATACTTTGAATTGTTGTTTTAAATTTTAATAATAAAAGTTTTCCTTTCTGAATTCTTAAAAAAAGAAAAGTTATTAATATGATGAAAGGAGGGCAAAAACAATTGAAGGAGGGAAGGACCTAGTTCCAACCTATAAAACTAAATAACATTAAAAGATAAAATACTATTCTAAGACCAACCAATGTAGTCCTTCAACCACTTAACTTTCTCATTTTTTAATTTTTTTGGTCCATCCTAATTTTCTGTTTACTATATTTGAGCCTATGCAAACTATCTTGACCTTGTTATTTATTTATTGTAATATTCTTGGATTGGACTCGAGTGATAAAATGGTCTGAAGATGTCATTTAAGTCTTATTAAAAATATTTCTTTAAATGTCATTTACTAAGATATAGAAATATTGCTTTAAATTAGAGGTTAAATTAGTCAGTAAGTCATAGATTTTTTAAGTAGAACTCTAAACTAAAAAGAAAGTTTAATCGAATCCTTGCAAATTTTTTGTAAAAGAGTTTTTGAAGTTAGTTTATGTTGGCTTGAAACTTTTAGAAAATGACAATTTGTAGCAGGTTTAAGAATCCTACTCATTAATTTTTTTACAAAATCAAGAAACTAATTATATATATATTTTTAGTTTGAGGACTTAATTAAAAGATTTCCAGTAGTTGATGAACTTAACGATTGATTTAAATTAAATTAAAGTATCATAATTATCAACAAAAACCAATAAGTGTATTTTAAAATTTAAAAATTCCTTAAAGCACACAGTTTGCAAAATCCAAGTTTTTAATACGTAAAGTATCTGTTCGTACAAGTAGTATATACTTTTTATTTATTTATTAGTTTGACCTTTGAGCCCACCAAATATACATAGCACCACTCTCACACAGATTTCTACGGTGGAGGTTCCAAAGTGGGGATTATTATATTCAGGAAAAAGAAAGCAAAAATATTGTTTGGAGGATGGGCACGTGCCTATGGCACTCCGAGTGGGTGCCCGGCACGTGTCGCGGTGGCGAAACCGAAACTCGTCGTGGACCAATAGAAACGCAGTAACTGATCGGATCTTAAGCACCCAGCTCCCATCCACGAACCATATTTGATATCCATGTCCGTGCCACGTGTCGGTTTTTGCGTGATACCTTTTGCCCAAATTAAAAAATAGTAATAATTTTTTAAAGAAGAAAATTCTGCGGGCAAGTTCAAGTTGGAGGATAGTAAAGAAGGGTCTGGAAAGGAATCCCCACGCGTGAGGTGAACAAACAACGAAACCAAACCAACGCTTCCCACTCCAATTTCTCTGAATTTTCTTTCGCTTCTTATTCCCAAACTCTGTGATTTTGCACGAAATTTCATCTTCAGGTCAGTTTCAATTTTTTGTTTGCTTAGTTAGTTAGTTTCGTCACGCTGATTTCTCGTTTATGTTTTCTTCTTTGTTCTTTGCATGCTTTATTAGTCTTAGTTGATTGATGAATAATAAAACTAAGCCTCAAAAAGAAAGAGCTCTTCAACTGAGCTTCTTCACGCTTTTCTTCTTCTTCTCCTTCTAGAGGCTTTAGTTTATAGTTTATAACGTTAATTAGGCGAAAGAGCTTCTAATTCACTCTTTTATATCCTGGTTTTAAATTCCTTATTATTTTTCCGCAACAACCTAGTTGTTATCATCAGTGCATGACTTATAATTGCTGTGATTTTTATTTATTTAATTTAATTTTAATTGTAATTTTGGTCGTTTGGTGTTTTTGATTTTAGTATAACATAGCAATCCGGTTGGTGCGATGTTTAGGAAGTAAGGAAATGGTGAAAATGATATTTCAATTTTCTGGATCTACAAATTTCGCTCGTTTTGTTTTTCAGAAAGCAGATTTGTTCTGGTGATTTTACTGTAGAAATTTGTAGTAAGTTACTAAATAAGATGAAAGTTTGGCCATGCTCTGCTCTGGACTACTTTAACATAAAAAAGAAAAATGTTCGTAGAGCTGTTAAAACTTGAAACAGGAACTGTTTGGATCCTGTTTTATAATTTTAAGATCAAGTACGTACAGTTGTATCTGTTTTGCCAGTTTTGTATTTCTTGAACTATTTGACGATGGTAGATTTATCTAAACTATTTGACAAATTATTTCTATATTCAAAATTTCCAAATTCGGCTGTGTAGCATAATCTTATTAGCAGGCTGTTGTGCAATCTGATCTCAAAAGAGCTAGAGATGAAGATGTCGCTTGGTAGTTTGTTAATAAGACTCCTGAAACACTACCCTTGAAAAGCTAGTTGTGGATTGGTGGTGGGGTAGCTGATGCTACAGTTAATTTGAAGTGTACAGTACTCGTTAATGGTAAATTTGAAACTTAAATTTGTGTAACTTTCCTTCTACTCTTTGCCTGCATCAGCTCCACTTTTTCCATATTTGAATACCCCGGCTCTTAAAATACCCCATGTTAACTGATCAGGCCTAAGCTTCGTTGAGTTTCAGTTTGAATCTTGGATGACATGGTTCATATGTTGTAAGGTGATTTTTTATCGTATGGTTATTCCAAAACTCTTCTTGCAGGGTAGCATCCTCTTTTATGAATAATGGAAAAACTTTTGGGTTGTATTGTTATTTCTTGTTTCCTTTTTCCTGCTAATACCAACAGAGTGGTAGGGGTTGCATTTGTGTGAGCTTTAATGAAATTATAAGTCTGATGCTTGCTATTTCTCTCTTTATCAGGTTTGATGCCATATGTTTATCAGTTTCTTACACTATGTGATGCTAGGTTATTCAAGTTATTTTCTTATTATGTGTCTTTGTGTTACAGCTTGAAGATTAGATAACGTGTGGGATGGATTTGGTGAAAATGATGATCATAGAGTGCCCCATGCTAGTGACAAACATAATAATCAGTTTGTAATACAAGGAGATAGCTGTAAGAAAACACGTCTTGAATTACATGGTATCAGAAATAGTGATTATGTGAATAGCTACGGTACTCAGGGTAAAGAGGAATTGTACTTAGAAAATATGATTCAAAAAGAAAGAATGCTGGAAAAGGATTCATGGTCTCACACACCTGAAGGTGTGTTTTCTTCATGTGGTAGTGACTCAAGCAAAGAAGCCAAAAGGCTAACATCAGATGACACGGGCATGCCCGATCATTGCTTCAAGAGCAGTAATTTAGATTCTGGTGGTTGTGAGCTCTGTGAAGATGATATTATCTTGGGAGACAAGTGTGTGGTGGAAAATGATAGTGTCTGTCAATATCCAACCAGTCACATATCCCAAGTTGACAATGAACTCAGTTTTCTTGATAATGATGGGTGGCTGGATATAGGAGACTTTGAAGATGTTGACAGGATGTTGTACGGATTTCTCCTATTTGACAGAAATTTCCTCATCTTTCCCTTTGTTTGAAATCCTAATCAATTCATTACAATCATCATATATGTATCTGAATATCACTTTTCAAATTGCAGAAGTTGTGATTTAACATTTGGAGCGGGAAGTCTCAATAACGAAGAGGAGTTTTGCTGGCTCTCATCTTCTCATGGTGCTGAAGGTTCTGATGATGCATTGAAGTCTGACTTCAAGTTTTCATATGCAGAAATGAGTCCATTGAAAAATATATCAGATTATAATATGGATTCCAAGGAAAGTATTGTAGGTCTTCCGATCAATGATCCCAACCAAAGATCATCTGCTCTTGATGAAAAAATCAGGTCTCAAATGGATGTTATTGACAATGGTGTCCCTGCTCCATTATCAATGTTCAGTGAGAGTGATTCAGACATGAAATCTGTTAATATAGATGACTTGCTGCCCAAAGAAAAGGTTGCTTACTCTTTCATTTTATTTCACTATATTTTTTCTATTTTATAACTTGGTAAACATTTGTAATGAGCTGGTAAAAATTGTTTATTGACATATATATGCCTTTGACCTGGTAAAAATTGTTAATGCCATTGAATTGAGTTATTGAATATGGTAATACAAGTATGCCACGAGCTGCTATAGAACTGATTATGTTTGACATTTCAAGGATAAAAATGTTGGAATTCATATATTTTAGATAAGGTTCAGTTGATTTCTGAATATAATTACAAAATCAGCCATTTAAAAGAGTTTTATAATTTATTAAATCAAGCAAAATTCTATCATTATTGATTCCTAAAACTAAGATATAGAACTTGAAACCTTTTTAGTATACAGTTTTCATAAGATGATTTTATGGCATATTCATGACCTATAAGCTTTTATCTTGATTAGAATAGTATCTAATAATGAGTGGGCATTAAGGACAATCTAGTAATTACCTCTATTTGATATAAATTATGTTTTTTTAATGTTTCACTAGTTTTGTTTTGTTGATGGACAATTGGGCTTGAGTCCTTTATGTAATACTCAGAAAGTCAAGATCTATTGTTTCATTTTCACTTCAGGGTGATTTGTTAGATTTACTTGGTTTCCAATGTAGGTTTAATAGCAAGGTTGGACTATTCTGAATTAATTTTATTAGGGTGAACCTATAAATGGAACTACATTGAATCTTAATTAGTACATCACCAACAATTTCTGATTTACAGCTGCAGAGGAAGTTGCCAAAGCCATCAGCGGGAAGGCGAAAAAATGGTTACCTACAAAATGGTGGTTCTGTGCATCCTTATGCTGATCCAGAGCAATGTGCAGATACAAAGCAATCCTTTGGAGCCTCTTCCAGTGGGGTTACTTCTCTTGATAGCATCCAGAAACATAAGTTGAACATAGATTCTGATTCTTTAGGCTGTATACAGACACAAATTCCTATGACACGCCCTGACTATAGTCATGCTCCAAATCACACTTCCCTCTTTCCGACTTTGTCTGGATCAAGATCTGAGCATGATGGACATCTGTCTCCTTCTCTTAAAGAATCATCTTATGCATCAAACATGGAGAGTTCCCATGGTCATTCTTTGGAGGCTGCGGCCTTGAAAACAAAAGAGAATAGAGAAAAGTTGTATAATTGCTGTGATGGACCCCTAAATAGTAGTTTCAAAAATGAAAATACACCAAATCAAATGCCATTTTGCAGTCCGGGTTCAGCTCAGCAAGTAGGTCATCATTTTGAAAATGAAAATGAAGGTCATAGTGAATTCCGAGGAGTTGGCCTAGGCTTTTCACCAGAAATAGATTCATCAACAGTGCAGGAAAGCTCATCCATGGGCTCTGCTCTGGACCAAGCTTCACTTGAAGCAACTAGCTTTTGCCACCTGCAACAGATCATGGATCAGGTATTGGAATCTTGTGTGATGTTCAAGTTTGATTCTGTTTGTTCTTATATTGTTTTATTTTAAGAGGAAAGAGTATATTATATTTATCACCTCAATATTGCACTCTAAACCCGTTTTTTAAAGGTTAGCTTTGATTTTGATCACTTATGCTTAGTTCTGTAGAGAAAATAACATGTAAATATACAGCTAATCAGTTGGTAGTGCTTTATGTGAAAATCAAGAAGAAAAAGTTTCTCTTCCCTGGTGGATCCTCCTTTTCCTGGGTGGAGTTATATTCCAAGTCCCGTGATTGTTAAAGTTTTGCTTTGCCATCCAAGCCTTTAAAACATTCTTGTACATAAAATGTGTTATTTACCTGCATGTGACTTATTGCTGAAAATCTTTACTTTGTCACACCAAAAATTTGCTTGACTGCAGTTGGATATTAAAACCAAAATGTGCATAAGGGACAGTCTATACCGCTTGGCTAAGAGTGCTGAGCATAGACACAATAATTCAAATGCAAATGGTTGCATTGGAGACGATGAAACATGCAAAGCAATGATGGCGCAGGATGCAAACAGGTATTGTTCACTTTCTTCGCTTCAGATTTATATTTTTCTTGACTACAAGGTAGCCAATATAAACAGCCATTAGAATAGTGTAGCATGATTTTGCGTGTTAGTAGTTCTGTGTTCTACTTATCTGGCATTTGTAGTGTTTCCAAAGATGTAATATTCTTTTATTCACATGCTGACACATAACAATGTTCTTTGGATTTATCTCGTGTTTATGAATTAATCTTTTTGATAACACATAGTTTCATTCAGGTGTGCCGGATTAATGGATATGGAAACTGACACAAACCCCATTGATCGGTCTGTAGCACACTTACTGTTTCACAGGCCCTCAGATCCATCAGTGTTGCTTCCTAACGAAACTTTACCTTTCAAATCCAGTGCCACGGTATGCTTTCATGAATTTTTAACATTTTTCGATGAAGTAGAATTGTAAAAAAGTTCTCTTTGGTCCGAGCCCCATTTTCTGGTTTAAATGACAGATGCATCATGGATCAGTGATCAATCCACCAGTGAAGACTGAGAAACAGGTCTGTCAGGAAGATTCTACTGGAGTGGAAAAAAAGGTTTTACGGGGTAACACCTAATGAAAGTGAAACCAGCGTTGGCGCATTTCGTTGTACAATTTATACTTTTCCGGTCATTGTCGTATATGATGATGTATAATTATTTCGGGCTAACTCGGATCCCTTTGTTAATTTCTGAAGCATTTTTGCATAGGATGCCATAATACTAATGTAACTTTGTGCTAATCAAATCATCAAAAGGTAGCATACGATGATTTAGTGTAATGCTACGCTCGCAACTATTTTCACCCGAAAGATCACAATTATCCTGCGCAGCCCATGATCACTCATCAAATTAATTTGAAACTAGCGTCACTTGATTGTACCATTTATTTTCTGGAATGAATCTTTTCTCATGACATTTTTAAAGTGATAAGATTATGAGAAGACCTTAAATAGTAACTTGAAATTTTGTTTATAAGTTTAACTTATTTAAGATTCTTGCGCGTTTCTTTATTCACGTGAAAAATTCACGAGGGTGTATTTTCAGTTTTTTTTATAGGATCCCCTTTAAAAATCATGTGAATAAGTTTTTTCTTAATAAACCCACCTTTTCCGCGTGCTATAGCACAAAAGAAAGAGAAGACACAAAGACATAAGATTGAATTAGACCAAATAAATATAAATTCTTCTCGTGTAAATAACATATAGATAAAACTTTAAAAGTGAGTTTAAGAGTTTATTTTGAGAGAGAAAGAGAACAAACATGATGCACAATAAAAATGCGTAACTTATGATCAATGTACTACTTTAATGTTAAAAGAAAAGGAACAATATAATTCAAGCTCTCATGCATAATCTATCTTTCATCTCCAATGATAGAAGTGCTGGTTGAAAGGGAATCATCAGTTAGGGACCTATCCACAGATCCATCATCATCATCTTCGGGTGCCTGCTGTATTTTCTCCACTTCCCTCATCACCTCCTTCATCTCAGGACGCTTTTCAGGGAACCTCTCAATGCAACGCATTGCAATCTGCAGCAACCTCAGCATCCCAGGAAGTGCACTCTTTTGGCCACAAATTTCTTTGTCAAATATCTCAGCAGTCCATTCCTCCCTTACAGCTCTGTGAACCCAACTGCATAGATCCACCCCATTGGTCCCTGGTGGAGCTGAGCACACAGACACTTTCCCAGTTAGAAGCTCTATCAGAAGTGATCCATAGCTCCAAACATCGGATTGCACTGTCACCCTTCTTGCATACCCGTATTCAGGTGATTTGTAGACAACCATGTGCTGAGCTGCAATTGGTTGTGCTATCAAGGATGCAAGACCGAAGTCAGAGACAAGAACTGCATCGTTTTCATCGAATAATACGTTTGAAGACCGCAAGTTGCCGTGTGGGACAACGTTGTGGAACTTGCTGTTGAGGTGCAGGTACACCAATGCTCGAGCCACTCCTCTTGCAACTGACAATCTTGAGTTCCAACTGAATGGGACTCGGTTTCCACCTCTACCATCTGAAATATATATGTCAGGTTTTCAGGGCACAAACCAACATATAGTTTCATTGCCAATTCATTATTATCTAGTCGTGAGATAAAAAATCACTTTATATATATAACTATACAATTAATCCGTGTACTGAAAAACTAAATATATTGAACTGAACAACATTTTTGTTTTCAGTTTTCTCTTAAAATAGCTAGATAGATACACGTGAGTTTGAGGTTTTGTAAAAATTGATTCGACAAGTGATCTGTGTAGTGAAATCCCTCTCCCATGTCAAAGGTTTGGTGTGTGGATTAATTTTCAGAACTAAAGCTATAAAAAATATATGTCAAAAGGTTTAGGATGAAACCTTGAAGGTGATTATTTATATTTTAACCAAACGGGGACCAGAGTTAGAAAACATTCTGCTCCCATCAGTCAATTTTGGGATCCTTACCTTGACCTTTTTCCTTTTTTTCTTTTTTAATAATAGGGATAATGATTTGCACTGTTTGATTATGAAGGAAAATTATATAATGGGAAATGTTTCTTTTTTTGGTTAGTGGAAAATATTTCTAATGCAGTAATGCCGACTAAGTTGTTGTTGTATTCATTATCTGTATGCTGCTTTTTGCAGATTTTTCTAATAAAAAAAAGTTCACTAATGCACACAATATT
The DNA here is from genome assembly GCF_000004515.6 of Glycine max. Lineage (NCBI taxonomy): Eukaryota > Viridiplantae > Streptophyta > Magnoliopsida > Fabales > Fabaceae > Glycine > Glycine max. Next base: position 4,146,507 of record NC_038251.2, on the reverse strand, counting down.
AAGAGTAACTTAAAAAAAATGAAGCAAGTTGATGTAAATTACCATGAAGCCGGGAGAAAAGATTTCCCCTCTCTGAGTATGTGTAGAGCATAAGCTTCTCATCTCTGGAATGGTAGTAAGCAAGCAAAGGCAACAAATTGGGGTGCTTCATCTCAGCAATCGCATTTAATATCTTTGCAAATTCCTCCTTAGAGAGTGGTTTTAAGTCCCTTAGCCTCTTTACAACAATGGTAGATCCATCATTCAGCATAGCCTTATAACTATTTCCCAAGATCCCGTGACCCAGTGCCTCAGCAGAAGCTCTAAGAAGTTCACCCATTTGAAATCTTGCCTTATCATCAAAGAACACGAGTTCCTTTCTCTCTTCCACTGTCACCATCTTTGTCCCCTCTCCTATTTCTATCTTCTTGTCAACACTGATTTCCACATCATCACTCTCTTTTTCTTTGACTGTGGGAATCTGCCCTAGCTTCACTATTTTATTGAGCTTTCTGGTTGTGTTGTAGTAAAGCAGCAATAACAATATAATTGCAAGCAGAAGAACCACATTGAGAATAATTGAAATATTCATTTAATGAAGGTGTATGAGAGGTGGAGCTATAGATGTGATGCTTACTGAGATTGAATCTTGAAAGCAGTGTTGTTGCAGCTATGGCATGAGGATTTTACGAGTGAAAAATGGGCTGAACTGCTGCTCGATGAAATCATAGACACATTACATTTCTCCAATGGATGAAACTAGGAACTGTTAAGGTTGAGGACCTAAACAATAAATTCCTAGTTGCAGACAATAACAAGGGCATCTACTTATTGATATTCTCCTGAGAATCCTAAGATTCTGATTTACATATATAGTTTAACTCCATGTATTCGATGTTTCCTGCAGTCAGTGCAAACCAAGTGATGATTTGTGTGCGTATGAAGTTTATGATCACTTAGGACCTATCAAGTAAATTGGAATGTTGTATATGACCAAGGTCTTGAAAAAAGGTGGTTCTTCTTGTAACTCACAAAATCAGGACGGCCAACATTGTCCCTAGTGTGAGGCAAATTTTGAGCTGGTGCAAATTAACGTGAGAACTAGGCAAATTTCTATGTGGGGGATCACGTATATTGATAGTATCATCATATTAGCTTCAAAAAATTGGAGTTATGCTACTGAAAAGCGCGTTGTAGTTACAATTGACCGCAATTGGCACACATGATATATAATGTTAGAAGTCTCTTGAGAGAAAAGATAATAATATTATGGCGTTACATAAATTTAAATGATAGCCATGTATGATAATTATATTCATTGTGAGTGCACTTGCCACAAATGCAAGCCATGTACTAATATTTAGTATTTGATTATTTTTTGATATAATTCTATGCTAACCTCACTGATGAAAAGTAAACCCAAATTATTTAGTGTGTTTTAGGAAAATTTTATTTGATAATGATCAATAATAAAATAATGCGGTGATAACACTCTCTAGAAAAATGGAGTATTAATATCAGTGAAACATTTAACTAAACTTGATGTATTATTTATTTAATATATTTTGAAATTCATAGTTTTTTTTATGCATATATTTTACATTTAATATCTTATAATTTTTAAGAATTGTATTTTTCAAAGTATGTCTATATTGTACCAAGATATGTCCTACTCCCATACATCTATAAATATCCATGCATCTACTCCATGTTGCAAACAAGCCAAGAAATCCAAATCAAGTGATTTTTTTTTTTTTTTTATAAAAAAATGATGGTTGAGACCCATCACGTGCCACAATTACATTTTCCCACAATTGCTCGCACTAGTAAAAAATTGCAACGAAACTACGACTGCAAGTGCAATCACAATTTATTAGAGCTATGATTTAGAGTATATCGGCCATAATTATGAGGCTTTAGAGGAATGCGGTAAATTTAAATAACTCCATTTTAGATGACTAATGCAATTAATACGAGTAACTAACCATTTTGAAAGTACACAAGAGAATTGCATCAATAATCTACAATGAGGTTTTAACCCCAATTTTACTCGGGGTCGGTTAGACAACTCTAATAATTAAATAGAAGATTTCTGTACGTACCATACTAGTACTGTCATTTGATCTGTCGTCCAGGTATTAATAAATTGCAAACTGGTGCCGATGCTACATTTAGAGGGTCCTTGAACTGCATGCTAACCAAATTCAACAGCCCTTTTCATTTTCGCAAATTATGGACTTCACCAAAGAAGATTCGACCGCTGCTATAAATAATATATATCTTGCTTCCCAGAAGAACATTTCTCTGCGCCATTTCCACGCCAAATTATCAATTTACTAGAACCAAACATCTAAGTTAATTAATAACTTTGACCAGCCACTTCAAGCAAGATACTAGCTTCTAATAATTAATTGAAGTCAGATCAATCTCCATAACTTAATTCGTATAATATCTTTTGATAAACAATGAACTCAGATTAATGACTTTCCTTTGCTAGCTAATCCAATTCTCCTTACACATGGAACAATTCTCAGGAAGACTTATGGTCAAAAGGTTAGTATAATTAAGAGAATAACACTAGTGATCCCAACGCTCCTTGGCCCTGCGCTTGCACCATATATATAATTTTCCATATAATGACGCAACTCATATTTTCAATTCGTTTATGCATGGCAATTAATTTGTAGCAGTTGGCTTTGCTTACTCATTCTCCCAATAATCTGAAACCCCTATAAATACATACACTCTTAACACTCCCAGCCACACCCTCCCCTTTCAAAAGCACTTTTTTTCTCTCTCACGAAACTTGCACTACCAATTCAATCTAGTATGCTATACTGCTGCTACGGTATAAGCAGCTAGCTAGTATCTATAATTAAATAAGTATATATTAATTCCTTAAATGTTAAAAAATGGAGGGTGGTTTGTGGAACAAAGAGTTGCTTCTAAAGTTTGTTGTGCTTGCTGTGGCTGTTGTGAACACACTGCAACGGAATGGCGAAAGGCACGTGTGTAGGGTTCTATTCGAGCACATGTCCACGTGCTGTGTCCATTGGTCAGACCCTACTTTAGCTGGTCCAATACTTAGGATGCACTTCCATTTTTGTGACGCGTCTGTTCTCATAGCCGGTGATGGTGGCACTGAGAGAACAGCAGGGCCAAACCTTAATTTGAGAGGATACGAGGTTATTGATGATGCTAAGGCTAAGCTCGAGGCTGTGTGCCCTGGTGTTGTCTCTTGTGCTGATATCCTTACCTTTGCTGCTCCTGATTCTGTAGTTCTGATAATTTTTCTCACTCGTGTACTAATTATAAGACATAATTAATTAATTTGTTTATTAAAAAAATTAATTAGCTTAATTATTAATATTAAATTTATCTTTAATTTTAACAAAAATTATTCATCGTCTTTAATCATAATTTATGATATTTTAGTAAAAAAATAATTAATGAAAAAAAATATGAAATGATATCTTATAACAAGGGATAAAAAAAAATTATTGACTATGTCTTAGATAGTAATATTTATTGAATTTTTTTTCAAAATATAACTTAATTATCTAATCATCATGATATGGAATAATATTAAAAATATTATACTAGTTAGTATGAGTTATATATATGTGTTGCATCTTGCATGCATGCAGAGTGGTGGACGTACTAAGTTGGTAAGTGCCCACTGGACGCAGAGATGGAATGGTTTCAATAGGAACAGAAGCCTTAAGCTTGCCTGGTCGTAATGATAACGTCGCAACCCAGAAGGATAAGTTTTTAAAAAAGGGTCTTAACACCGAAGACCTCGTCATTCTTGCTGATACTCGTACTTTTCAATTAAACTCGAGTAATTTGTTACAGTTTTCTATTTTTTTTATAATTATATCCGCAAATCTATAAAAATAGTTATTTGTAAAATAAATTAATCTAAAACACGCAGAAAATCGTTTTCTTGCAAATCGATATCCTCATTTATGTTGCACGATTTAAGGCATTTATAATGAAATATGATAAAAAAATACAAGAACACACAAAAAATAGTAATTTAAACCATGCTGCTCCCTATTAACTTCAACTTCGAGAGATAATTTGATTTGTACTTAATTTATTAAAATTAAGAAAAATAATTAATTTAATTGATAATACTAAATTATCATAGTTTTTAATGTTTTTTTCTTTTTTATATGCATATTATTATAATCTCTTTTTTAATGAGAAATATTTTTAATTTAAAAATAATTAATGCATGAGATAACCTGAATTAAATCTTATATAAAAAAAATTAAAAAAATTATATCTTATAAATAAAATCAAGAAGTAGTATAATAAATAAAAAAATATTCTGGATTGGCGTTATAATTAATAAATAACATACATATTACATGAGTGATGAGAAATCCTAGCCATACATATTTTTAAATATACTTCTTTTAATGCACTATTAAATTATGAGAAAAAATCATTAATTTCTTACGATTTCTGCATGACTGATATGAAGACATTAATTTGTGTGATATAGGTGGGCATACGATAGAATATACAAGCCGAAAGGAACTGATCCTTCATTTCTTCCATTTCTGCGACAAAACCAACCAACGAAGCGAGTGGCACTAGACACTGGTAGCCAATTCAAATTCGATACATCATACTTCGTTCTGCTTTGGACTGATTCTTCCACAAGAGGCTTTAATTTGTTCAGAAATACTTGGCCACGGCTCCCTTCAAAGTCCAATTCGGAAAGTCTATGATCAAGATGAGCAACATTGGTGTCAAGACCGGTTCTCTGGGTGAAATTCGCAATAAATGTTATGCTATTAATTAATTAGTTAATTGTTATAGTGAATAAGAGTGAGCTTTTTCGGTGTGGCAGTTAATTGCACACTCTTCTGCATGCCAAGATTAAACTTCTATACACCTCCTTAATTTATGTCAGCAAAGTATAAAGTATGAAGTCTTCATTCTTTACTTATAAATGGATACAGCAATAAAGATATTGGAGACAATGAAATAAAAATCATTTAAGATCTGTTCATCGCAGAATTTGACTATGACCGCAGAAAAGCTAGCAGTGAAATGAAATTATTATATCTTTTACTTTTTGTTAGCTAGTTACTAGTATGAAGTATCCATCTTTTTTTAAAACAAAAATCCCTAGTCACTCCGAATGTAATGAGTAGTAATTCCCTCTTATTGTCTAGTTATAAAAATCTTTTAATTAATTTATATTTCTTAAAAAAATAATTAATTTAATTAATCACATTAAATTTATTAATTATTTATATTATCATTTTAAAATTATTTTTCATTATCCCTCTATCCACTTAAAACATCGATAATACATGATTGTTTAAATGAATTATTTATCTTATATTTATGAGTCATGTAATGTAATGATACATATATTTAAAAATTTTACATAAAAAATTACTTTTATACTAAAATTGCTAAAGTAAATACTTAACTTGAGTCACATTAAATTTGTAATTAAAAATTGATTCTTTAATTAATAAGAATGAATTAAATAATTATTGTTTATATAAAAAAACTCACTTAAACACTACATTATTGTCAAGTAATTTACTCTAATGGCAAAAACTTATGTAAGTAACGTTGTTTACTTTTAAACTTATGAAATACTTGCATTGAAGATGTTCTCAGTTGTTTTTCATTGATGTTTGAAGAGAGAATAATTAAAAAAAAAAAAATATATATATATATATATATATATATAAAATAATTAATACATCTAAAAATTAGAAAAGAATCATATAAAAAAAATACAAATAAATTTCTAAAAATGAACATAATTTTTTTAAAAAAAGATCTTATACTTAGGTATTTTTTAGTTAAACATACTCTTTGGTAATTTAATTTCATATGATTTTTGTTGTGGTGAAGCCAAAGCCAATAATGATCAGTGCTCAAGAAAATATACACGGGCCTGGATTTAAAGTAATTACTTTAGATGCTATAATTAAGTAGGTATAACTTAATTGATTAAATAAAGAGTGTTGCCGTCAAATAAAATATACGAGTTACTTTATTTGAATTTTATGGATAAAAAAACATATTAGACTACTTTATATATGCACATGAAAAACCAGCAAAGATTTCTTTACTTCTGTCCACACTTATATCTTATTGTTTTAACGGAGTAAAGAAAATCTTATTGCTTTAATGGCTGCTTATATAAAAACACACTCAAGGAAACAACTTTATTTTTTTTTATGGTTGAGTCATGAGTGGTTTGTTCTATACTTCTATTAACATTAAAAAATAATAATTCATGACTATTAAAAATAAGTAAAAGGATATACTCATATAAATTAAGTAAGAAAAAAGAATGATAATAATAATAATAATAATAATAATAATAATAATAATAATAATAATAATAAAGTTGAATACAAAACATAAAATCATAAAACTACAAATCATGTAAAAAAAATATGTATTAATTAGTAGATAACAAATTTGTAACTTGACAATATGTTTCGTATATGATATATCCATTTTGTTTTAAATTATTTTGAGGAAATTCATATATCTATGTAAACATGTATGACTTGTAGCTAAGAATTTGAAACGGTAAATAATTTTGTTGACATCTCGAAAATATTTGAATAAATTAGAAAAGGAAGGAATAAGCACGTTAATTGGAAGTAATTATAAGAATGTGATAATTTTAATTAGATGGTGGTTCTTGTGGTATAAAGAGAATAAACTTATAGGCAAATACCTATGATAGATATACCTATGTGTACGTATTAATTCTTAAGATTGCAACATAGTGGATTGACGATACTTATACGTGTGAGAACAAAGGAAATCTTTCTAGCATTGTTACTATGTAATATGTAAAGAAGTCTTTCAAAACTTAAGATGAGTCCGTAAGCTTTAATTTCTTTTATTATGTTTATAAAAACATATGAAACATCATGTAAATTGTATGGATCCATTTTTGTACATATATTATTGTTCGCTGACATAGTCTTCTGCATGTGTTATCTACTTGATTTGAAAGCAATTTTAATAAGGAAATAAAACTAATAAGATTTAATATTTGTTGATAAAAAATAAGATATAAAAATATTTTTTATTTTAATTACAAAAATTCAAAAGACTAGTTGAGGATAAAATAAAATAAAATATGCATATTAATCTTACAAAGTTTTTAGCTAGGTTTGGTCAACATTAATAAATCAATGATTTTGACATATTTTTTTCAGATACTTATTGTTTATAAAATATTATTAATAATACATGCAGTTATTGTGACTGTTAAAAAAGTTTTCAAAATTAAAATTATTGAAATTTTATTTAAGATCAATTTCATTGTACTATAAATTGAATAAATTGGTTATATATATTAAAATTGCTTAATTATAATACCCATTAATAATTTTACAACTCAGATATTTATTTTTAAAAAATTATGAATTATGAAGTTAAGCTTACATTAATTAATCACTTGGCAACAGAAAATTAATATTGATCTAAATGAATAAGTGAAGAAGAGCTGATATTTACACACCACGATCACACCCGTGTACAGAAATATGAGGTCTGATATTGAATGACCTTAGCTCTGGTGATAAGTATATGTTGCTTATGGGTGTTATACATTACACTATTGCTAAAACTACAAGAATGAGGACTTGTTCAAAGACTTATGAAAACAAAAAATTAATTAAATTGCATGCATATTGGTTGCTTACTCATTCTCATGCAATAGTAATTAATGAGCCTATAAATACCTACACCACTTGACATGCATTCTCGGCCAACAAAACTTGCACTTCACTACTTCAGTCTAGTATACTTTTGCTTATAGTAAAATGGATGGTGGTAATTTGTTGAACAAAGGAAGGCACTGATCGAGAATATTTGCCCTGCTGTTGTGTCCATCTTTAATATCTGATATCCTTGCCCTAGCTGCTAGCTCGTGATGCCGTTGTTATGGGAATTAACCTGTGCTTTGCCTGCTCCTAATGATACCATTGCAATCTAGAAGCACAAGTTTTCTGTTCTTGGTCTCAACATCCGACACCTCGTCGTTCTTGCCGGTAACTATGCACTTTTTAATAATTCAAATTTTGTAAATTTATATATTGCACGATTTGACGTGTGAGTAATTTAATAAAGTTGGACTTCATCATATATATGGCTTAATTTGCACCACAACTTAATAATTAAGATTGATGTGATTAATTTATATGTACTCATATATAGGCGGGCACACGATTGGTAGAACAGCTAGGCAATTCTACGCAGATAGAATATACAGTTCAAATGGTACGGATCCTTCGATCGACCCTTCATTATATTTGTTCCATTTATGCGACAAATTTAAATGGACGACTAAGGAAGCAAGTGGCACTAGACACTGGTAGCCAATTGTCTTACTTCATTATATTTGTTCCATTCTGATAAGGTGCTTTGGAATGATGCTTCCACAAGGAAAATTGTTAAGAAATATTCAGGCACACATCGCTTCAACCGTCTGATTTGGTAAATCTATGGTCAAGATGGCCAACATCTCATGACGGCCACTAATGGTGAAATTCGAAGGACGACATTTCCGCTGTTATTAGTTATCACATATTTACTCAGCTTAGTATAAGAGAGATACATAAATGCTAGTGTTACGTAGTATTAAGTTATAGGTTTGCGTTTGTATTAAATACATATCAAAACATGATATTATAATATATTCTTTTAAGTAATACATAAGATTTTGAGCTTTAGTTAAGTTGATCATTGTGTAAGAATAGGTGAGTTATTATAATTTTTTTTATTTTTATGAATAAAAATAAATATATAAGACTTAAAAGAAATAAGATCTAATTAAAAATTAAAACTAATTAACAACAATTATGCATATATTTGAACTTAATTACAGAAGGAATTAGTATTCTACAACTTGAAAAATTAAGGTTCAAATATTTGTTCGCATTTACAGTGTCACAGTATCTTCAACAGGATGATTATTACTTCTAAAAAGAGAATACTTCAGGAAAACAATAAAAACTAAAATAATAAAATAATTTCCACGACAAAAATATATTTAATGCGTGAATTAAGGATTAGTTTTAAAGATGTTAACGTGTCGTATATCATGGATGGAAGACTGATGAAAATGGATAACTTACTATTTGTCAAACAGGACCCACCTGCTATCCCTACCTAATTAGTAATAATTACAAGGAGAAAATCCCTAGTCGTTCATACATCTGCAATTTAATTTCACGTGCATGTATCATGTAATGATGCATATGGAGATATAACATCGCATAATTATTTCCACAATAATTGCCGTTCCTGATATGATATAAAATTATTTGTGCATGTATGTTTACAGAACTTAATATCCTATTTTATGTACCACAAAAAAAGACTATTCTTTTAAGATAGCTATTTTATAATCAAAGATGAAAACTTAATTTCGAGAACTTTTTAATTATCAAGTCTATCAATTAAATAAATTATTACATCAATACTTTATAAAAGTTTTTTTAATTAAAATAAATTTGTTAATTGTTGAAATTAATAATTAAAGAATCGATAAATATTTTTTTATTAGAAATATCATATTTAATATTATCAATACACACTAGTTACTATAATTTTTAATAAAAAAATATTTTATTAATTTTTTAACCATTGCCCTGTTGGTTAGCAAAACTATAGATACAGAGAACAAAGTATGATGATAAATGTCTTCATTATTAATAATTAAAATTTTAATTTTATTAGATTGAAATATATTAAATTAAAAGATAAAGTTTTCAGAGTTAAAGAGGAAAATATAAACATGATTTATTTAATTGCATAATGTAATATATAAGTCTATTAATTTAATATAATATGAAAAAATTTAAAATCAAATTCAAAATGAAATTAACTAAAATTAAAATAATTTTAAAATATGATTTATTTAATATATAGAATCAACATTTTTAACGGTGGGTCAAGATTTAAATTTTAATATCCAATTAAAATTTAAATTGTGTGAAGTATATTCATCGACTTTATCAATGGTTGTCGCGGAATTTGAATGACTATTATTTTTGTGTGGTCTTTTTTCTGGATAATTCTTTATCCACAAAGCTCAAATATCAAACATTATTTAAGAAGTTTGAGTTGAGTTTTACTATTAATGACATGTGGATTTAAATTAAGTAAAAAAACATTTCAGAGAGAGAATAAATAAAGAGAAGTTATAAATAATTCTTAAAAGAAAAAAGCCTAAAAATTCTTGGGCATTAATGAAAAAGAAAACTCTAAAAATAATTTTGTTTATACTGAATAAAAACATCCCCCCCCCCCCCCCCCCCAAATTATAGGTGAAAAAATTCTACTTTCAAAATTTTAATGTAAAAGTATTCTCAAAGGACCCATTTAATTAAAGTATATATTTAATTTTTTAATCAAATATATATTATGTCCATGTTATTTTAATTTGTTGGATCCACTTATAATTTTTAAGAAACTTAAAATATTGTTAATAAAATATGCATTTTTAATTAATTTTTAAATCATTATTTTATAATAAAAAATATTATTATATTCCAAATGCTTATATCATAAACATATTTTTAACGTGACAATATTCATAACTAATTAATCATTTTGTCTTAGGTTTTACTTTTTGAGGCTACCCACTTTAATCCAACTAATATGTATGAGTCATAATCGAATCATATCGATCACTTATAGAAATAAAGCTAGCGCGCGCTCTCTTAGAACTTTTTTTGTCTTCACAATATTCAAACCAGCAATGTTATTTAAAGAGAAAGAAAGCCCTTACCTAGCCTCTTACGTTAATAGAACTGATCATAATTGATTTATTTTCAAATTCTGCATCTAATTTGAACCAAAAGAAAATTCTATATCTTCCGTTCAAACAATAAATTCGGAAAATTAAATTTTATGAAACTTAATTCCTAAAAAGCATAATATTTATGATAACGAATATTCATCTTTAGTTCTGATAAACTAAATTAAAATATTGATATATAATTTCAACCTCATCACAATCGAAAAATTCCATCCACAGAAAAAAGATATATTTTTTAGAAAAGAAAGTGCGGTAGGCCAGACACATGACTCACGTTGAGATTCGTTCCCACCCAAAAAGAGAGATATCTCAAATGAAGAAACATGAAAATGAAAATGAAGATGATGAAAATAAAATAAAATATATGCTAATTTCACGATAAAAAAAATAATTTTTTTTTCAGTATTATTTCTATCTTTTCTTCCAAAAGCACACCCTTAGTTAGTAATTTACTCAAGGTGGAGACTGGAGAAGTTCTTTGGTACTTTTCGCGGCAGCATCCAACTTCGTCGCCTACGAACGTGACAAGCCAAGTGCAATAGCATTTCTTAGAAATATCCCACCACTTATTGCAAGTGGAAGTGGATAATGAAAAAGAAAACACCACCCTTTGACAAAATGCACCCATTACGCGTAATCATTTGCATTATCACTGCATCCCAGTAGACAAAAGACGTGACCCCAGCTTCATGCACCCTTATTATATACTTGCACAAGCCGATTTTGCTTACTAGTTCTCCAAAAGTTGACCAAACCATCCTTATAAATTCCTTCTCCACATCACATTATATTCATATTCAACACAAATTTAACTATCTATTTCGTATAACATTTCATTTCACTTCACTTAGGGTGGTGCATTTGCAACCCTTTAATTTCCTCACAAAAATGGAGGAACGTAGTTTGTACTCACTAGTGTTTCTTGTGCTTGCTTTGGCTATTGTGAACAAAGTGCATGGGCAAGGGACGCGTGTAGGGTTCTATTCGAGTACATGCCCACGCGCTGAGTCCATTGTTAAGTCCACAGTTACAACCCATGTTAATTCTGATAGTACTTTGGCTGCTGGGTTGCTTCGGATGCACTTCCATGATTGCTTTGTGCAAGGTTGTGACGCTTCTGTTCTCATTGCCGGTTCTGGCACTGAGAGAACAGCATTTGCAAACCTTGGTTTACGAGGATTTGAGGTTATTGATGATGCAAAGAAACAGCTCGAGGCTGCATGCCCCGGTGTTGTGTCTTGCGCTGATATCCTTGCTCTTGCTGCTCGTGATTCCGTTGTTCTGGTAATTCATCAACACTCAAATTCTATCCATTTTGAATTTATATATGTACTACAAATAATTAATATTATAGCCAAGTTGATGAGTTCAATATATATATTTGTATGCATCATGTCGTGCTTATAATATATATATATATGTACGTATGTGTTTATAATTAATTAAAATTTGGCATTTTTGCATGGCAGAGTGGTGGACTGAGTTATCAAGTGCTTACTGGACGCAGAGATGGACGCATATCACAGGCTTCCGACGTGAGTAACTTGCCTGCTCCTTTTGACTCTGTTGATGTTCAGAAACAAAAGTTCACAGCAAAGGGCCTCAACACTCAAGACCTCGTCACCCTTGTTGGTAATTACACTTACACATATATAAGTTTGTTTACACACTTCAAGTCAACGATCGAATTGATCATCATTTCAAATCGAACTCATACTTTTCACATAGTATATATCACGGTTGCTTTGTGACAGCTCAGTTCTAACTATAGGTAGTGGCAAAATGCAAATAGAATGACTTCACATTAACTTTAATATAATTGTTGACTTATTCACTTTTTATTACACTTTCTTATATATGTAACGCACATTAGAATAACATCTTCTTTCTTTCTTATTTTCTATCATTGTCAAGTGATATGACATTTTTTTAAAAGGATACGTGTTTGAAAAAAAATTGAACAATGCTTTTCAATGGATATTATAAAAAGGTACAAACAAAAGTGCCGTGGAAAAATCAACACTAAAATTAACTTCATACGACTATATCTTTTATGAAAACAAAAGTATATGTTATATGAAACTAAGATACAGGTTCACAATACAAAGTTGAATTAATGGATTTTATTTTTGTTAACTAATGTATATATATAGGTGCACATACCATTGGTACTACAGCTTGCCAGTTCTTCAGTAACAGATTGTACAACTTCACCGCGAATGGTCCTGACCCTTCCATCGACCCTTCATTTCTTTCCCAACTACAATCACTATGCCCTCAAAACGGTGACGGTTCAAAACGAGTAGCGCTAGATACGGGTAGTCAAACCAAATTTGATTTATCTTACTATAGTAATTTGAGGAATTCTCGTGGAATTCTGCAATCTGATCAAGCACTATGGAGTGATGCTTCCACAAAGACAACTGTTCAGAGGTACTTGGGCTTAATAAGAGGGTTACTTGGATTAACATTCAACGTGGAATTTGGGAAGTCTATGGTGAAAATGGGCAACATTGAGTTGAAAACCGGTACCGATGGTGAAATTCGCAAGATATGTTCTGCCATCAACTAGATTTATAGCCACTTCAAACAATTAATAATTAAATTGCTTCTAGAACTGTTTCTCTGTTGGCATTTGCCAGTGAAGTGTATCATATACAATTTGCTTCTTTTGTCTGGCCAGACGAAATATTTTCATCTTGAAAGTGTACAAGTTACAGAATAAATATTAAATTTTGTTCAACATAATAATCCTTTTCTAAATAACATCAAATCAATTTACTCAATTATTGATTAAATTAAATATTAAATTTTTTTAGAGAAACAAATAGTTTTTAATTATTAATTGAATTACCCATATATTAATTTTTTTGAGTTTACATAGAATGATGAATTAATTTATCAACGTCAACATGTGTCGGAGATACTTTGCATCAATATAATATGGTGATAAAGAAAATAATTTAATTTTGATATTGTGATTGACAATTTTGTAAATTTAAAATATTTATTCATGTTGTGGAAGATGTATACATGAGTAGTGTGTATTGCATAATCGAGTTTTGATATATTGTAAACTGCCGGGTTCAAATCCTAATCTGTAAAAATGTGGGGGGTGAGAATTCAGATTAGCGAAAACTATAAATCTCAAGGGAATTGCTGATAAAATAATGTTAAAACAAGTTAACCGCATACGTTGCGACTTGAGACCTTAATATATTGATATCTAAATTAATGAAACATGTTTGAAATTAATACTTTTTTAAATAATCACTTTTTTCAATAATATTTACAAAAAAAGGCGTTTAATTAAAAAAAAAACTGAAAAATACTAATTCAAACACATCAAGCCTTTATTTTATTTTTCTCATCATTTTAACATTTTTTCCCCTGCTAATTTTCTATATAGATATTTTGGCTTTTATTGAGATGTAAGTTATCTGTTGGCTGTATCCATTGATGTTATATTATATTCGATGAGCCCTTTCCATTATATAGCAGCTTCAGTCATTGAATTTGTCTACAATAAATTGAAAGCTAGCTGTAATATGTGTGATGTAGATATTAAAGCTACAGTATCACACAACTTGTCCACAGTTTTCTTTAGCGGTTTTCTCAACTAACATTTGCATTAATTATAACTAATACTATAGAATGAGAAAATTTCATATTGGCCAACTTAAAATATGACGAGTTGGATCTTTTCATTGTGGGAGAGTAAATACAAGTTGTTGATATGATTACCTGATTGATGAGAATAAGCACGAAACGGAAATAACGGATGAAAATAGACAATTGCTTAGAAGTTTCAATCTAAGACAATGTCATATGTGTACTATGGGAATGCAATATTAATTATTTTACGTTACTATGGGAATGCAATATTAATTATTTTACGTTACTTTTATAGATATGTTGATTTCCATTGTATGCTTGCATCCAATTATTAATAAAATATTAAAAAAATTGATTTTAAACAATATAAATTATTTAACTTAATTCTACTTTTTTCAAAAAATTAATAATTTAAAACAATATTAATTTATTAAAATTTTGATTTTAAATAATATGAGTAAAACTATTAATTTCTTACTATTTTTTATGATGCAAAATTTTAAAAAATTGTCCACTACTTACAATCACATTTCACCACAAATTTAGTCAAATTGCATGTTTAAACGCTTTTAATAGTATGGGAACTGATCATATCTAGGAAATGAACCCCATTTCTTAGTGAAACTATCTATCTTATCAGTTATCAATAAAGAAATTATTGTGTTTACAATCAACTAGTTTTTGGTTTATATTTAGTCAAAATATTCAACTGGTTGTCAGCTGACACAATTGAATCTTTGGGGCAGGCCTACAGAAATGGTAAAGGTTGCAAACAAATATATATTATTAAAAAAATTAGTTGACTTTTTAAAATAAGTCTATTTAACTTAATTATATTTTTATTCATCCTTTTACTAGCATCAATATTTTGACCTCAAACTCTTAAACCTCTTTAAAATCACCTCATTTGGGAGATATTATCTAGTGCTCAATGATCATTCGGACTCTATTCTTACTAAAGGACACTTAGTAAATTAAGGTTGGAAGATGTTTACAAATTAGTCTTGACATCGACTTTCAATTGCCAAATGTAATATCTTTTGAGTGTAGATTTTACTACATCTTAATTGTTGCGTTGAAATCTGGTCAATTTTTCACAAAAATATTCAGTTTAGCTTCTAAAAAATATATAATTTATTATATTTATATTATATATTTCTTCTTTTCCTTATATCTTTTGAGTCTACCAGAGTTCAGTGTCGACAAATTTTGTTCAGTAGAGGATTGAGCTTTCCCGCATAAAGCTCTACTTTTTGGTGTGGTGGTCACCAAAATGGAAAACTTTGACTAAATACACACTCTCACGCGGTATCATTTTTATTTGCACCAGCTGCATCACAGTAGACCGTGCCTCGGCACAAGACAAAACCCGTGAGCTCGGTTTCATATGTATGTGAACCCTTAGCCATATCATCATTTCAATACACTTGCATTGCATGTAGCCGGCTTTGCTTACTCTTTCTCCAAAAGTTGACTTTTGTTTTTTTGAGATACCCAAAAGTTGACTAAACCACACTTATAAATACCTCCTCCTCCTCATCACACACTCTCTCACTAAGTGCCTAAACAAATATTATCCATTACATTTACAACTGTTAATTTCCTCCCAAAAATGGAGGGACAGAGTTTGTACTCACTAGTGTTTCTTGTGCTTGCTCTGGCCATTGTGAACACAGTGCATGGGCAAGGGACGCGTGTAGGGTTCTATTCGAGTACATGCCCACGGGCTGAGTTCATTGTTAGGTCCACAGTTCAATCCCACGTTAGGTCTGATCCTACCTTGGCTGCTGGGTTGCTTCGGATGCACTTCCATGATTGCTTTGTGCAAGGTTGCGATGCTTCTGTTCTCATTGCCGGTGATGGAACTGAGAGAACAGCATTTGCAAACCTTGGTTTACGAGGATTTGAGGTTATTGATAATGCAAAGACACAGCTCGAGGCTGCGTGCCCCGGTGTTGTGTCTTGTGCTGATATCCTTGCTCTTGCAGCTCGTGATTCCGTTTCTCTGGTAGTACTTAACTCAAAATCTATCAATGTTTGAATTTATGTAATGTTGCAAATAATTAATCTCATAATATATATGTCTTTGTTAGCAAAGTGCAAGACATTTAGATTCACTAGTTGAATCAATTGCCAAGTTGAGTTCAATTAATTAATTAATATATTTGTATACATGTAATGAGGTTATAACTAAAATTTGGCTTATTATATAATTTGCATGGCAGAGTGGTGGACCGAATTGGCAAGTGCCTACTGGACGCAGAGATGGACGCATATCACAGGCTTCCGATGTGAGTAACTTGCCTGCTCCTTTTGACTCTGTTGATGTTCAGAAACAAAAGTTCGCAGCAAAGGGTCTCAACACTCAAGACCTCGTCACCCTTGTCGGTAATAACTTTATACAATCACATGCACGTATAAGTTTGTTTACACACTTCAAATCAATGAATTGATCATCATTACTACAATTTCAATTTAGTAGATATAAGATTCACCAAGAGTTCATCACTTCGAATTTCTTAATTAATAAAACTAACAAATTGATACTTGATCATAAAAAAAATTCGATTTTGCTTTGTGACAAGTGAGGTTCTAACTACGTAGTGGCAAAATGCTAATAGAATCACTATATGTAAACTGTATCGTTGACTTTTTCACGTCACTTTTCTTATATTGTCATTAGGAAACGTCTTTTTTGGCTCTTATTTTTTTCCCATTTTCAAGTGATTAATTGGATATTTTTATAGGGTGTTTTAAAAAATTAAAAGACGTTTTTCAACGGGTATACAAAAAACTGAAAAATTCTAAGCACTCAAATTTACTCGAACTTTATCTTCTATGTACGAAAAGAAAAAATCATGTGAAACTAAGGTACGAGTAGTTAACGATAGAGTTGAAATAACTAATTTATTTTGGTGAATACATGTGTAGGTGGGCATAGCATTGGTACTACAGCATGCCAATTCTTCAGTAATAGATTATACAACTTCACTGCAAATGGTCCTGACTCTTCCATCAACCCTTTATTTCTTTCTCAACTTAGAGCACTCTGCCCACAAAATAGTGGCGGTTCAAACCGAGTGGCTCTTGATACGGGTAGTCAAACCAGATTTGACACATCTTACTTTGCTAATTTGAGGATTGGCCGTGGAATTCTGCAGTCTGATCAAGCACTTTGGAATGATCCTTCCACGAAGTCATTTGTACAGAGGTACCTGGGCGGCTTCAAAGGCTTGCTTTTCAACGTGGAATTTGCAAAGTCTATGGTGAAGATGAGCAACATTGAGTTGAAGACCGGTACTGATGGTGAAATTCGCAAGATATGTTCTGCCATTAACTAGCTAGCATGTTAAAATAAATGTATACATTGCTTAGGAGAAGCGTGGTTTTATTTGTCTTTGTTGAAGTGTATGATATGCATTTGTAGTTTGTTTTTTCTTTTTCTTCTTTTTTGGCTGGTGAGACTAAATGTTTCCAAAGTGTAAAAGTTTACAGAAAATGTTATAGAATAAATAGTAACTTTTTTTCTTTTTCCATGAAACTATTCTAATAATTATGGGCAAATACTCAAAAAATTCTCACTCCAAATAATTTTAAACCATTCTCATTTTATCTTTATTTATGCCCTAAATCTTCTTTATTGTCAATTTCTTTCGATCTACCCTACCCTCCTTAACCTTTATATCTAAATTGAATTTTAAAAGAATTTTTAAAAGATGATGTTAATAGTTAACCTTATATCATAATTTATATTATTCTTTATAAATCTAAAATATAATTTATATATTCAAAGATATTTATTTATTATGAAATTTAATTATAATATAACTTATATGTTTAAAAATATTTGTTTGCTATAAATCTAATATTTCATTGAATTTAAAATCATTTTCTCTCCTCTGAATTCTCTTAATATTTGTATAAAGGAAAAAATGAGGCCAAAGATACTCTAATTCTGTCCATTTCCTTTTAAAACCCTAAGTACACTGTTTTAAAACCCTCAAATTTCTTCTCTTCAATATCTTTCCGTTTAAACACTATCTTAACGCTGGCTACTGACATAGTGTATATAGCTTATTATAATTATAAAATGTAATTTTTCTGAAGAATGGCGGGAGGCATATACATATTAGATATCATGAATTCCATAATTTTCTATCTATTATTTTAGAGATTTATAATTCATTTATTTCACTGGACAGTTAAATTCATAAGAATCGAGTAATTAGTTTTTTAATAGACGAAAAGTTAATCATTTTGAATAATTTGCTTTCCAATAGATAGAAAGTTAAGCATTTGGGTTTTAACTTCGTTCAATCCGCAAGAGGAGGGTTTAAACTAAGCCTCAGCTATGTGGGTTAATAGTTTTTTTGCCTGGTAATCTTCTATAGATATTTGGGCTAATTCATTTACTGAGCTGTAAGTTAGCTAGCTATTGGTTGTAATCATTTGGTGTTATATTTTCGATACATTGTTTAATTAGAAAATTGACAAGTGATAACTACGGTATATATATAGCAGCTTCTGCCGTTGAATTTGTCTACAACGAAATGAAAGCTAGCTGTAATATTTACATGTATGACGTGGAGAAGCTACAGAATATATCAATACACAACTTGTCCGTAGTTATTTTTTGGAAGTTTTCTCAATCAACAATATTTGCATTAGTTATAACTCATATTATAGAACGAGATATTACCATATTGGAAGGCCTAATTAAATATGATGAGTTTGATCTTTCCATTGTTAGACAATGTTCTATATCAGGTTGATGAGAATAAGTACAAAGCCGAAATTACGGATGAAAATAGACAATTGCTTAGAGGTTTCAATCATCTAAGACAATAATGTCATGTGTATGCAATGGGAATGCAATACTAATTATTTTTTTTGGAAAAAATATCTAAGATCCCGCTGTCCTTTGAAGTAGCCATAAATACAATACTAATTATTCATTCGTTGATGAGGTGATTTCCAAAGAGAGATGTTGACTTTTGTAACAAACTTATCAAGGGATTTGTCAAAGGGGCCCGAAATGAAAATGAAGTCAAATAATTCTCTCTTTAATAACCAATTAAAATTAGATATTTATTTTATTATAAATTCTATCAATTAATATTAGGGATGTTTCTGAATTGGAATGGATTGGTTTTTTATTTTATTTTTACTTTTATTTTTTGAAAATATTAAATAAGAAATAAGATATCTAATAAATAATTGAAATATTAAATATTTTATTTATATGTCATTATATAATTAATAATTGTATATTTATCCATCTTAACTCAAATAGGTAGTAAAAGAATTTCTTTTAACTTAATGTAATTTCATAAATAGATAAAAGTTATATGATAATTATATAAATATATAGGAAATAAAAATAAAAATAAAAATATGATTTATATTATAAATTAATGAATAAAAATATACATATTTTTATGAGTTTGGTTTGGATTAGATTAGATTAGATTCGATCAGAATTTAAATTCAAAGATATTTTTTCTTTTCCATCACTTTGACATATATAAAAAAAATTCTGAAATTTTATTTTTTATGATATTTTAAAATTTATTATTTTTTATGATTAACAAAGATGGAGTTGTTTAACCTCATTTTTAGTTGGGATCAATTAGACCAACCCACTTATTAAGGCTAAAATCTTTTCGTTGTATTTATTCATGAATTCTTTTATAGAATAAATAATATTTACTCATAGTCATCTCTTCACAAATTAGCACGTAGAATATATTTGTTAATTTTTATTATAGGAAGTGAGAAAAATGTTGAAAGGGTGGGGATATAACTAAGGACAATATTGTCATTTCAGAAATTATAAAAAAATGGGATATGAACTTGGACAAAAAAGGATGAGAATAACATGGGGCAAACAAAGGCGGAACATATGGAGTGGGCCTAGGACAGATCCAACAGAGATTGGGGTAAGAAATAAGAACCCTGTGGACTGGACTGGGCTCCATTGTAATAGTATCTAACATTCACTGACACACAGGATGTTGCTAGGTGCACCGGACATATTGCTTGTGCACCCAGCATTAAAACAAAATTCCAAAAATACCCTTGAGTATTTTTTCTTCTACGGATTATATAATTCGTATGAGTTACACGGATTACTATACAGATTAATAAGTATTTTTTTATAATTTGTTTCAAAAATATATTTTACAAATTAATGATCAAAGCAAGAGTCAAACCTATAACTTTCACATTAATAACACCACATTCTAATCAACTAAGCTAATAGACAATTATCTTATAAAATAAATAATATTGTTATATATAACACTAAAATTTCTAATATATATTTAATACACATGTAAATTTAAATAATAAATTTTGTGACAATTGATTTTGATATAACTCATACGATTAGCTAATCTGTATGTTTTTTTTAATTTATTAATAGTAATTTTTTTTATTTATAAAAAAACATATGAATTAACTAATCCGTATGAGTTATATCAAAATTAATCATTACAAAATTTATTATATAAATTTATATGCGCATTAAATATACATGAAAAATTTTAGTGTTATATATATAACAACATCATTTATCTTGTAATATAATTGATATATTAATTTAGTTGGTTAGAGTAATCCGTATGAGCCCAATCCACAAGCCTCATACATAAATTGGGCTCATACGAATTAGTTACCCCTAAAGGACAAAGCAGAAAAATCCACAATATCATTTTTATGAAAGGACAAAGCAGAAAAATCACGTAATTCAAGGTGTAGCAGCAGCAATTTTACTAGGGGTGTTAGCAATGCCCGACACCCAGTGAGTGTTGTACTTTTTATGGTCCAACAACCCAACAGTGAACCTTGCTTGAACAAACAACAACAACTTGGGAGGCTCCGCCCTAACTGAAACTCAAAACGTAGCATTCCTTTCGAACTTGCACTTTGCAGCCTTTTTAACTTCAACTTCATTGTTTCTGTCGCCTTGCTTTGCTTTTAACGTTAACCTGCAATTGCATAAACTTTCAATAACTCAGTGCTCACACTTCAATTACAAGCTTTGGTTTTTCACTTCACGCTTGAAACCCAATGGCAGCCTCAGCTTTCTCCAACACATTGGTTTCTCCCATTTCTCTTTCATCCAAAGCCAAAGCCAAAGCCATTTCATTGCAACCCAAATTTCCACTTGTCAAATTCCCCAACCCCAGATCCCATCCCTTGTCGAGGAAAACGACGTCGCTCACCACGTTTTGTTCCTCCGATGCTGCCAATGCTCCTCAACATGACACCCCAATTGAATTAAGTATGAATTTCATCTTGTTTCTCCCTTTTGATTCCCATTCTTTTTTTTTTTTTGAGAAGCAATAGCGCGCGTTTTGCAGGGTATCCCGCATTCCCAACCGTCATGGACATCAACCAGATTCGTGACATTTTGCCCCACAGGTACTCTCAACGTTTCTCATTTTCTAAATTGTTTTGTGAACATTGGTGAGATTCACATTCACCTTTTTTTTTTTCTTTTTGTCAGGTTTCCTTTTCTTCTGGTGGATAGAGTGATTGAATACAATCCTGGAGTTTCTGCAGTGGCCATAAAGAATGTGACAATAAATGACAACTTCTTTCCTGGACATTTTCCAGAAAGGCCAATCATGCCTGGTGTTCTAATGGTCGAGGTACTAAACTATACACTGTGCTGCTTGCTGCCTGCCCCTACCTTTATTATATCTCTAATTATTTTGTCCTTTTCTTGTCTCTAAACATGTTATGGTAAAATGGAATCAATTTGTTACAATGTCTATGCTTGAATTTAATTGTACAAAGGTTGTGGTATCTCGTCAATCTTGTTTGCTTTACCTGGATTTATTCTCAGAATAGTAGCTCGTTTGAAACTATAAGAAGGAACAACCTCTTCTAAACTTAATTTTGCATCTGCAAAAGGATGTATCCATTTGTTTCAACTATGAAGTGTAGTGGTTGCAATTATCCTAGAGTCTTTGTGTTTGTGAAACTTGTTTTATTTGCAGCTCCAGTGGAACTTCTTAAATATAAATTTTAAATGATTCTAGGCATAATTGTATCAGGCAACAGAGTAGATTACCTTTGCTCTTACTTCTTAGTAAACCTCTCTTAAATTGATATACGCCAGTGTGATTGTTGCACGGACAATTTTCCACAATAAAAATGTACTCTGTTACAGAGCTCTGATTGTATTAACAAGTGAGAAAATCTATGAATTTGACTAACCATGACCAATAAAAATAGTTAATGTAGATTCCTGTCAACGTTGAATACATTCTTGCTTGCTGTATGAAGAAGTAAATTTGACTGTTTTCTTCTACAAAATGAATCAGTGTTTTTATTATAATCTCACTCTTTTCCGTGTATGTCTCCTTACTAGTGTACTCACGTATATAGTATTGGATATGGTAAATGTAAAATTTTTCCTATATTTATCTATTTCTTTATTATATATTTTGGATGGATTCTAGGGTAGATCACTATCATAGCTGGTCCATCATGTACCATTATTAAAATTCATCTACGGTATACAATCTTATTATATACCCTCCACATCAGAACTTTACCCTCCCGAGTCTCCCTCCCTCTTTGCCGCCTCCGGCGACTCCTCCACCACCTTTGACTACTCTGTCACCACCCACCACTATCACAAATGCCAATATCACCAACCAACCCTCACCCACACCCCCACTGTCACCTCACACAACGGCCTCTTCATTGCCTACGAACAGGCCCTCCACCTTGGTATCGTCCACAAATTCTTGAGCAATAAACAAAAACGCACGACCAAAACAAATTAACAAACACATGAGAGAACAAACGAACATGGGAAGGGGTGAAACAATTCTGAGTGTGTCCATCTACTTCTTTCCGGAGTCGAGGGCGACCGCGATGCTTCTTGGCGAGATGTTCACTGGAAGAAGCTGGAGTGTGGGTGAGACCTAGGCCCAACGCAATGTAGCCATCGGGTGAATACTTTCTTGGTTGGCCCTTTTCTTTGCTAAGGGCACCAGCGCACACGTCTTCAATGCCCTGTCTTTGAGATGCTTAGGAGGAGGAGGGTTGTTGTTGAAAGGGAATTAGGTAGTAGTTGTGGCCATACATGGGCCTCGTACCCTTCAACAACAACTCTTCAATGATGGCCCTCACCACCTCTTGATTCTCTTTCTAGAACGACAACTCTCTTTCTTCTGAGCCTTTCAACAACAACAACGACAATGGCACATGCAAGGCATTGAAGTTGTGTGTGTCAATATCCTCAGAGTCCTCAAAGAAAAAGAGGGGTTGGCCCAGAAAGTACTTGCCCGATGGCAACATTATGTTGGTCCTAGGCCCCAACTGCGCTCCCATTTCTTCCACCTGACCTCCCACCAAGATGCAGCATGGTTGCCCTCTGGCTTCGGAAAGAGGCAAATGGCAAATGGCTGCGCTCGATATTGTTTCATCACTTCCCTTGTTTGTCCATTCATTCTCTCATGTGTCTGGTAATTTGTTTTGATAGTGTCTTTTTGTTTGTTGCTCAGGAAATGGTGGACGACGCCAAGGTGGAGGGCGTATCTATAGGTGGTGGAGGAGCCACTTCGTGAGGCAGAGATAGGGGGGTGTGAGATTTGGAGAAATGGGAGTGGACAAGGGTTGGTGGGTACAAGAGGGGAATGGTGGTGGTACGTGGTGAAGGGGCTGTCAGAGGAGGTAGAGGAGCCTTCAAAGATGGAGGGTAAAGTTTTTATGTGGAGGGTGTTTAATAAGATTGTGTACCTATAATTTAATCTAACTGCTCTTAATAATGGTGGTCCACCTTAGAATCTATCTAATATCTTATCATAAATTAAAAATGCACTAAAACAATGAATTAGTCTATCATAGGATAATAAAAAAGGGCTTGAATTAGAGGACAAATATTTTTAGTCACATGGATTGTGGATAGGCATTTATGTAAGACAGTGACACATTCTCATATTAATGACTTTGTTTGGACACTCATTTTAAGCATTGAAATTAATTTTGACTCCTGCAAAAAGAGAGTGGAACTGTGAGAGAGAGACATTTTCAGGACTTTGAAAAAGTTTTTAGAAGTATGCTAACAAGCTACACCTTTGGGTTTGGGAATATTTTAACAAGTTTAAGTTTTAGCTTGCTAGAACTACCTTAAAAATAAATATTAGTATATTCTTTAGAAGGAGTATTTTTTCAAAGCTACACCACCTTTGGGAGTATTTGATAAGCACCCAAGTACTTGGGAAACTCACCCTTAAAAGCTAGTTGTTATGGGGAGAGAATCAATTACTTAAATACTCCACCTAGTATCCCATATTACTTGGTGTGGTGCTTACGCACCTCATAATACCCAAGTCCCTATCAGTATTTTAACAATGCTATGGTATAGCTTGCTAAGACATTCCTTCTAAAAAAACAAGAGTATATTAACAAATCCTATATATGAGTGTATTGGAAATATACAAGGTTGTAGGTCTTGGCATCTACTTGAGTTCCCATACTTTTGAAGGTCTGTGTTTAATAAAATGAATGACATATACTAATTAATTAATTTTCAAATTAAGTTTCTTGAATCCAATGTAAAATTTGAAGATTGAAATTTGAGGTTCACAAGTACTTGTGACTAACTTCATGTTCATATATTTCACCCTTGATTTAGGATATGATATTTATGTAGGTGACGTTCTTTCTTTCTGTGTCAATTTTCTTTCATCTCTCATTTATGGCATCTTGGTTTATACTCGTAGGAAATGAAATTTAACTGCAGTTTGCATTCATTTTTCTGGGTTGAGTGCATTATACTCAAATGACAGGTTGACCCTTGTCTACTGTCTAGTTTAGATTTGTTTACCTTTTACCATTTTCAATGTGATAAGAACATCAGCAAGAGTCCAATATCTAGTCTCTGAAACTGGTTTTGTATCTTCATATTGATTGGACCATCATACAATAACTTACGACTACTTGTTAGATGGTAAAATTTATTTATATTTAATGAATTATATTTCTTAGGCTCCAACTTCTGAAAGACTTTGAGATGAACAACTAGTCTTGTATGATTTCTGTTGCAATAATCTTCTTTAAATGTGGACATGAACATGAGGTCATTTGCTGCAGGCAATGGCACAAGTTGGTGGTTTGGTCATGTTGCAACCTGAAGTGGGAGGTTCTCGTGAAAACTTCTTCTTTGCTGGAATAGACAAAGTGCGGTTTCGTAAGCCTGTGATAGCTGGGGACACCTTAGTTATGAGAATGACACTTACTAAGCTGCAAAAGCGATTTGGAATAGCAAAGATGGAAGGGAAGGCATATGTTGGAGGTGAAGTTGTGTGTGAGGGTGAATTTTTGATGGCAATGGGGAGTGAATAAGTAGACACATTCCTTCCAACTGGAATAGAGTTGATTTTCTAGCATCTTTTAATTTAATGCTTCTGCCTTTTAATGCAGAACATCGTGAACATTTAATTTAATGTATGCATTTTCAATGAAATTTATCTAAGCATTCTGTTCTATTTCTATATGGCTTCGCTTTGGCTATTCAGTGCGAAAATTATCTTTGATGGATGAAAACTTGGCATTTGAACTTGTGTGGTTGTATCCCCATTTGTTTCAAAGTATTTGTTTATGGCAATCCAATCCTTGTGGACATTTTTTTACCCTATTAAGTATGACAGATTCTTAAAACTCTACTGGAATTGGCACACATATAGTAATATTTTTCAAGTCTCCCAGATGACTTCAACTACTCCTGGTTTGGAAGAGAAAAGTAAAAATACAAGTATTGATACGATGGTTACATTAGAGTGCAGACATAAAGTGAATGCATCCAATTTTAGATCATAGAATTTGAATTTGTCATGAAGTAACACAGACGGGACAAACAAAGGTTGATTTGCAACTGTCTAGCCTCTCAATTCAATTATCTACATGAAATGTTTAATTTACAAGCCAAGAGCACCAAGGGGGGTCTTCCCTTGTCCAGCCTCAAAGTAGAAAATCAGCATGGCCAACATAGCAATCCTGGCATGCTTAATCTCAGCCAATTTCAATCTTTCCAGCTTCTCTGTATCCGGAATGTAAACTCCATCCTTGATAGTGCCAGCAAAGCTCAAAGGGTCAAAGAATTTGCCTCCTGGGTAGCCTTGCTCACCAGTGGCATTGGCAAAGTTCTCAGCTGTTCTTGACCATGGAGTGGCCCATTCCACTGACTGTGAGTCTGGGTTGAAGAAATCCACCCATCTCTTGCTCTCAACCCACCCCATGAGGATCAACTGGGTTCCCAGAAGAGTACCAAAGGAGAAAGGAGCAATTGCATTTGGGTCAGCTCCAGCCTCAAACCATGGCACTCCACTCCATGCCTGCCCCACAAAGATTCCTAGAACTGCAGCCATTGCCCACCTCCCATGAATGAGCTCAGCTTCTCTGTACCATTTGAGGAATGCTGGGTCCTTCCCAAGGCCTAGTGGATCAAAACCATAGTCACCTGGTAGCCTGCAATTGAAACATAATAAATCAAGTTCTGGAGAGAAACTTAGAGGGAAAAGTGAGTAAAATTGTCTTCAGTTTTCAAAATTTCGACATCATTTCAAATGACTCACACCCTTAAGTTAGGACCATATTCAACACCAATACAGATGACTCACACCCGTAAGCTCAGACCACAAAACACTTAATTTTAGAAACAATTTTCAGAATATGACAAATGGATTGCTGAATATGCATGGAATTATTATAGAAAACACATTTTGAAACCAAAAAGTGGGAAGGAATTTGGGTGGACTCACGATCCATCAAGCCATTCTGGGTCGACGAGATTGCCACCACCTCTAACACCAGGGAGCCATGACTTCTTTGGTGCAGCAGCAGCTACCACAATGAGTCTTCTGGGATTAACAGTAACAGCAGCACCAACTTTGCCTCCAATAGCAGTGGCCAGAAGGGTTTGGCTCCTGTTTCCTCCACTCAAGAAGGAAGATCCCAACCCATTTAACACAGCACCAGATGTTGCAGCTGCCATCTCTCTATCAAGTTCTCTGGAGAGACAGTGAGAAAAATATTAGAGGCTGATTTTGAGGTTCACTTTGCAAATGCACCACTTGGGAGAGATTTTATGTGTGAATGGATGTGAAGTGAAGTGGGACAAAATCTAAGGGACTCTCACAGAAGGCCAAGTAGGACAATGAAATCTGTAGAAGAAATCTGAAGCTATCGTGGATAGATTTCGGACCAATAGGAACTAGATGTCCATCCTCATCCCATGTTGCTTCCTGCCACGTGGACAACTCAACCACCGATTCCACTCCACTTACTTACGTTGTTCTTTGATTCTATCTTTTCCTGTTGTCCATGTTTAGTTCCTTAGGAAGATAATTTGCAAGAGGAGAAGCATCCCAACAAAACCATTTTAATTAATGAAGCTAGACGAGCTTCTTCACCTCACAAAATACTGCATGGTATCTTCGTTTTTTCAAATGCCACGGGCAATATCTAACTGCCACCAAAGAAGTGAATATAATTTATAAAAAAATATAAGAACTAAGAATAAAGAGAAGTTTTAAGTAACAACCTGGGATATTTTGATTGAAAGAGTTATTACAAGGAAGATGAGTGACACTCCTTCTGACATACTTTCTATTCAATATTATAAGTTTCAAAACCATAAGTGTATTTATTAAAATTTTATATCTTTTAATAAATTTCAGTTAATAATATAAAAAATATTTAAAAGAATGTGTTAATTAATAAATTGCTAATGTTTCTCTTGCAAGGAATATCAACTAGATTTGTACTCAGTTCATGATAAGAGAAAATATATCCACCTTTTTCGAAATAACCCAACCAAACGGTCACAATATTAATAATCTCTTCCTCTCAATAAACAGAATCCGTTCATATAAGCCTTTCAACCAATGCACCGTGCCTCTCACTCTCACTCTCACAAGGACACAACCCTAGCATCCTCTCTCATTCACAACAACAACCACACGCTAATTCTTCACTCTCTTCTATTCTCTCAAATTTTTACCCACTTAGAAACCATGAAACAACTCCCCTTTGAGCCTCCATGAGCAGTTAAAAAGAGGTGGAGGCCTGGCCAATTTCTTTCCCTTTACATAGTAAAAACGATTTTATATATTCAAGTTTTGTGTATGAATTTTTTTTTTTTGAAAGAACTAATTTTATTACTATCTAAATGTTTCATTTTGAATATCAAAAAGTATATTTCTACTCCTATTTTTTAAAAACTTTTTTATATTTAATGTTTATTGAATATCTTTTTTAAGAAACGAGATATTGCTTATAACATAAAAAAATTAAAATAATAATAATAATAATACATAAATTTATGTTAACGAAAAATAATAGTGTAAAAAGTTCACTTCCTTTAAGTGATTCTTTAATTAAATATAAAAATATTTTTCACATTATTTATTTTCACTTTCCCTTTCATGCATCTAAATAAGTAGAGGGGAATTCTTATATATATTTTTTTATTTCTATATCCATGCATACTATATATCTTTCTTGATCTACTTTTCTTTTAAATCCATTATTTCTATTTATTTCACTCTTATTTCCTTTCTCACTATTTCAGCTCATTTTTACGTAATTTTGTTAATATTAGTACACATTAATTAATAATAAAACATGAGTTTAATTAATTTTGTTCCTCTAATTTATTTTTAGATTGAATTTGATCATTTTACTATTTGAATGTTTTATTAAAAGAGATTCAATTAAGTCTTTTAATTTAAAAGGTTTAATTAATTTTTTTACGAGTTTAATTTGTCTAATTTAAAATCAATTTTGAGTCTTTTTAAAAAAAAATTGAAAGTAGATGGAAAAAGATGGGATCAAGTTAAATTCATTTTAAAAAAATAAAAAACCTAAGTGAATCATTTTAAAAAAACATAAGACCTAATTAAATTTTTAAATAATAAGATGATCAAATTAAATTTAAAAAATAAATTAGAAGATGATAAAAATGTAATTAAATCTAAAATATATCAAGAAATTTTTTAATTTATGTATTGGTAGAGTAAAAACATTTACATTATTAACTAATAAAAGGTAATTGAGGTATAAAAAGCAGTTATTATAAATGATAGAGAATATAAAAAACACACTATTTAAAATACATTTTTTTATTGATTGAAATTTAATCACCAAATTGTATGATTATTATTTCTTATTTATTTATATTTTTAATAAATTTTAAATACTAAAAAAATTAACAAATGCATTAATATTATTATTATTATATAAAAGAAAAGAATACATTCTAATTAAATTGATTATATTTTAATACGTTAGCAAGCACGTTGTTGTTTATCTTATAGTTAGTTGTTCTACTTCACAAATTTAAGTAGATTTTATTTGCTTTTTATTTTTTGGGAGGTAATACAAAGACAGCATGATCACATTGATGGATGTAAGGTGGAGAAGATTCAGGAATCCCTATGTTTTCTGTCTGTAATATCAATGTTGTCCACTTCTCCTTCCATTCCTCCACCGTCATAAACCCACCCACAAACAATGGAAATCAAATCATGCTTAGTTAATACTACAACATTGAAAAACAATTAATAAAATAGAACTTGATGAAATGGCTCTTCTCTTCTCCAGAAGCTTCCATTGTCTCTGGTTACCATGCTGCAATGTTCCACCAAAATCTTCTGAAAGGCTTCGAATTTATGCTCCTATTCCACTTCCCAAACCTTGGGTCAGCTTCACACACCATACCCGCCTGCTTCCCAATGCCACTTCTTCCCCAAACTCTGATCCTGAAGATTTTGATATTCTCTCTTCAACTGGTATCGTGCTTTTGCTCTCAAAGACTCTTGCTTTTTTCATTTCTATTTATTGGGTTTTTCTTACTTTTCCATTTTGGTTAGTGGGTTATTTATATTTTGCAATATGGTTATTTTGGCAGAACATTCCGATGGTAGTTTTGTGTTCCGGTTCGCCAGTGCTAATGAGATTAGAGAACAATTAGATGAATTGAACAAAAAGAAAAAATCAGATGCATTGAACAAAAAGAAAAAGAAACTCGCTCGTGAGGGTGTTTTGGAAGAAGGCAAAGCTGGTGTTCGAGCTTTGGTGAGTGAAAGTGTTAAAAAATTGAACACTGAGGTTGATCGTACTTTAGGGGGTGAAATTGAGTCTTCTTCAACTGTAGTAGTTGATGTTGCTGATCAAAACCCTCAGCTTCTCTTGAATGAAAAGGAGGGTGATGTTCTTGATAGTGATTCTGGGCCACCAGTGACCAATGATTTGCAAAAGATCGATAGACATTTGAAGTTGGATTCAGTGGAGGATGGCGATGGTCAACGTGGAATTTCAAGTGAAGATGTTGGTACTGAGAGTAATGGTGTCCCGAGTGCGTCTGAGGCGGATTCAGAACTTGATAGTCACCGAGAAGCTGTAGTTTCAACTGTTGCTACTGAGGCTGATGTGGTTTCTGATCTGAAGAGTGACGCTTTTGCAGAAGTTGAAGAGGAAGAAGAAGGTGATGTTGTGGCTTATTTAGTGCCTTCTTGGTCAACATTATCCATTGAAGTTTTTAATAGTTATTGGTCTGTTTGTCAGGTAGAAGGCTAACATTGAAGTTGCTCATCTCTCTACAGCTGGCAAGAGTTATGGTGTAGATAGAACGACAAACAACCTGGCTGCTGCTGTTGATGCTGAGTTAAGTGAATTGGTGCCGGAATCCACTTTTTTAGATTCTGAACAAGTTGGTGACAGTGCATCAAACAACCAGACTGATGCTGTGAATGCTGAATCAAGTGAATTGGTTCCAGAATCCACTTGTTTAGAGTCTGAACAAGTTAGTTATAGTGCAACAAACAACCAGACTGATGCTGTGGATGCAGAATTAAGTGAATTGGTGCCAGAATCCACTTCTTTAGAGTCTGAACAAGCTGGTTATAGTGAAACAAACAACCTGACTGATGGTGTTGATGCCAACTTAAGTGATTTGATGCCAGTATCCACTTCTTTAGAGTCTGAACAAGTTGGTTATGGTGCAACAAACAACCTGATTGCTGCTGTGGATGCCAACATAAGTGAATTGTTGCCAGAATCCACTTCTGCAGAGTCTGAACAAGTTGGTTATAGTGAAACAAACAACATGACTAGTGGTGTTGATGCTGACTTAAGTGAATTGACGCCAGTATCCTCTTCTTTAGAGTCTGAACTAGTAGCTAATGATGAAGAAACAGCTCACCTCATTGTGGATGACTTCATCAATGCAAGTAAAATGGGAAAGTCAGAATTGGTTAGTCTTATTCCCTTTTCCTACAGACACTAACATTTACTTTTTCCTGTGCACGTGGTTTTGTTTGAGTGCATTTGGCTATCCAACTATATTGACCTTAACTGCTGAAAATATCCCCTTCAAGGATTGCTTTTTACTGATTCATTCACTACAGTTTCTAGTATGATTTGTGTGCTATTTTATGTTTAGTCACTTGACGAGGTTCCATCCTCAAATTTGGAAAACAACATAGATGTTGACAACACCGAAAGAAGTGATTATGAAAGCACATCACAGCTTACTGTGCCACAGATACTTTCAGCTGAGGTGGCTAGTCATGGGTATGCCAACTATCTTCTTTCTTTTCTGTATTCTAAATTATGTTCACTCTTTCTTCTTGTGGTCTACAGTACTGATTTATGAAATGTATTCCCACCTGTGAAAAGTTTCTCCTTTTTCCATCGAAAAGAATGTTTAGGAACTTGATCTACTCACTGAATTTGGTGATAAAGTGATGATAATTTTCAAATCTTGGAGTGTTATAGAAGTTATATGTGGTGCAAGTAATACATTGCTGTTAGTGAGGAATGAAACACAATAGTTCGCAATGGTCATCTAATTCTACTAAAAACAAAATGCAGAAATCAAACCATTATAGATGCAAGTATCTAGGTTTGATGCATGGCATGATGAACTTCTTGGAATTTGGATATGACCCCTGTTTCATGGTTCTTTGCATTGGTTACTTGCATGTACACAGGGAAAAAACTTCAAAAACGGAGCTTTTCCTAATTTCTGGTGCTGCATGCTTGCCTCATCCCTCTAAGGTACCTTCCATACTTCAATATCATGACTCATTCTGCTCAGTTAATAGGGATGAAAATGAAGCATGTTAAGCTTACAAATGACACTGTTGGGATTTTAGTATCATAGTTAAATCAAATTCTAAGAAAAAAAATGAATGATTCAAGTTGTGTTTTCTATATTATGCTAGGGAGTAATAACAGGTTTGCTCCTCTGTTAATAATTAATCACTATTGTGAATTTGTGATTGTTTCCCCTTTCCTTTTTTGATAAAATTCTTCTTTTACAAAATTCATTACTGTGATTGTTCTTGTTTCTGTTTTGGTATCATTGATATGTTTGATGTTTTTAAAGTGAAAATAGTTATACCCAAAATACGGGAAGACTGTTACATTAAATAAATAAATAAATCTGGGAGTACTCATGTCAGATGTGTATATCCTGTAGATAGAAGAAAATGAGGATTGTTAAATTCTATTGGATGGTAATGGCACTTGAAGGGTAGTGACAAACTCTAATTTTTTGGTCAGCAGGATATGGCATCTTTGTTAGAAGTTGATGCTCCCAAATGCATTATTTAGTTTACTCAGATCTATAAGCAATGTAATCAGTGCAAATCCTTCTAACCTAGGAATTTGACATTTTATTGCATGTATATAATCATGAACATGTGCATGGCATTTGAATTGATGTTTGACTTGAATCCTGAATGACAGATGATAAGCCAACTAATAACAAGTTTCAGGCATTGACAGGTCGAGAGGATGCTTATTTCATTTCTCACCAAAACTGGCTAGCTGTGGCTGATGGAGTTGGTCAGTGGTCACTTGAAGGTATCCTTTCTACAATATTTGGAAATCCATAAAATTGCAGCATTAGTATGCCTTCGTTTTTGCCCCTTCTGTGTGTCTGGTACGAAATTGCTGTATAGAATGTTAGCTTATTACTGTCTACAGTGGTCCGATCTAATCACCTAATGTCATTTCTTGAAATTAGGCTTGTTCCCCATTTTGTAAATTTTGAACCTGCATATACTATCTTCCTCTATTGGACTGAATGAATTGTGCCTAGCATCCATTATATGCTTCCCATAGCTTGCCAGTTGCCACTATCAGAACTCTGATCTTTAGTCTTTCTCAGTTTTAATCTATACTTAGAACTCATACATCTTAGAAAATTGCACAGGGAGCAATGCTGGACTGTATATCAGGGAACTCATTGAAAAATGTGAAAATATTGTGTCAAATTATGAAAACAATTCAACGATAGAACCTGCAGAAGTTATCACCAGAGGTGCTGCTGAAACACAATCTCCAGGATCATGTTCTATTTTGGTTACTAATTTTGATGGACAGGTATATGGCTAACTGTTTTAGCTAACTGGTTTAAATTAGAATGGAGTAAGTAGCTCAAATGAATGATGGAAGTACACGATCAAGTGAATTCTGAGTTATTCATTCAATTGATACTACAATTTTAATTTTTAACTACCTCACAGAAATAATTTGATAGTGGCAACTTTGTAAATTGGGCTATAATGCAACAAGATCTTTAATTGGGTCTTCAATCTCTTCAAAGGTTCTTTGATAACCTCATTTATGTGGATATCTATTATTTTCCATGTGTCTTGGCCAAAGTTCAATAAGGTCACTCGGGAATTTATGGAGTTTTTTCTTCTTTTCTTTTGTCCTGGCTATAATATTTGTCCTATTTCTTTGCAGTTTAATCTTTTGAAATGACTATTTCATTTGCTGGGTCAGAGTCCATATGCTTGTTTTGCATGTCATTCAAGTTTGTTCATATTATACTAGGCAATATGAAAATATGTCTAGTTAAACATGTGACTGATGCAAGTATCCCATTACCCTGTCCAAAGCAGAGATAAATCATGTTTCCTGGCCACTTAAATCTCAGATTGCAAAGATAGGTTGGGTTTGGTTGTGTTGCATTGCATTGCAAAGACAAGCCACTAAAAGCTGAAATAGATTATACTTTTTGGTATAATTGTGCTCAGCAACTAGAAATTTATAAATATAAACCCACCCCCTGTGGTAAATTTTTCATGTGAATCATCTATAGGAATTTATTTGCAGGTCCTTCATGCAGCCAATGTGGGGAACACTGGATTTATCATTATAAGAGATGGTTCCATCTTTAAAAAATCAACTCCAATGTTTCATGAATTCAACTTTCCATTACAGATAGTTAAAGGAGATGATCCCTCAGAACTCATTGAGGTACGTAATCTAACCTGTAGCATTTTGTCATATTCACCTGACATGATAAATATTTGGAAACATTACTCAGTTATGCATTGCTTGAACAGTGAGGCTCTAAAGTTTAGAAGTGACATAAGAGGATTTTAGACTACTAAATAATTAATATTCATTAAACCTAAAATATTAATTTGGACAGATTTTATTTAATATGCTAGCAACTCAAGGTAAAACGTGTTTCAGGGATACACAATGGATCTACATGATGGTGATGTGATAGTAACTGCCACAAATGGCCTCTTCGACAATCTCTATGAGCAAGAAATAGCATCAATTATATCAAAATCATTAGAAGCTAGCTTGACACCTCAGGTTGATTCACTTTATGCCCTTCTTTTAATTTTGGATCTGACTATCTTTCCCTTTTTAAGCATTTTCTTCTCAACGTTATCTAATATAGATATATTTATCATGTATCACTGAAATTCGTCATCTCAACTCCCTGGGTGAGAAAATAAATCATTTATCTTGTTGAGAAACACAAAAAGTACAGAACATTTTTCAAAAAATTCATCTATGAAAACAACCAACTTATTGCTAACATATTAGATTTTCCTTTTTGACACCATTTGGGAATATTTTATTGTGAATTATCCTGTTGAAACATATCTCCGCAAAATCTAGGTCAGTATCATGTTCACGATGTGTTAATGAAACCGGTTCTTCTAGGGTCTTAACTCTCTAAAACACTTGATAGCTTATGCTTACATGTTCCGGTGAGGTAACTTGCAGGAAATAGCAGAATTCCTGGCGACAAGGGCACAAGAGGTTGGAAGATCAACATCCATGAGAAGTCCTTTTGCTGATGCAGCCCAAGCTGTTGGCTATGTGGGATTCATTGGTGGCAAGCTTGATGATGTAACTGTTATAGTGTCATTAGTTCAACCTAGATAACTATTTCTCATTTTTTGTTGTGTTATCTACGTTTCATGTGTACATAGGAACCCAAGTTTTGTAAACTTGTTTGGGGATCAATTTGGTCCTCAACTGCATGACAATAACATTTTATGATTCCTATCTATTCTGTAAGTTTTCAGTCGTCTTTATTCTTATGGACAGTACTCGTGTAGTGGCAAAATGAACAGCAAAAATGGAAAGGGAAGAATAAAGAACGAAAATTTCAATACACATTTTCTTGTAGGCATAATTGTGCACAATTATATATTTAAGTGGTTCTGTTGGAGTAGAACAAGAAAAATTTTAACAAAATATTAGAGTATAAGTATGAGGTGAAATTTCACATTGGATAGAAATAAAAAAATAAATAAGGAGAAGATGAACTTAATGATCCTGATTAAAGTGTGATGTTATGTTTATTTTATAATTAAAACTAATCTAGAATTATCTTTTTTTTTTAACTACTTAGATCTTAAAATTGAAAAGTAGAGTCATAAAAGGACAATCATGGAGTACAACAATTGTGTAAATATGAGATCAAAGGATTTCACAACAATAATAATATTTTTGTTTTATTTTATTTATTTTTGTGTTACTTTTTATTGTGTGTTTTCGGTTCTTTATTATTAATGTATTTTTCCTTATCTCTCTTATCACATTAATGATTTTAAGTTTTAAATATATATTTATTTCTTAAGATGATCTTATGTGACTGATTAATTACTTTTGGTAGAAGATATTTGTGGTCACTCCACTTAAAAATTATAATGATGAATTTATTAGTTTCAATCTTTTGTAAACTTATTCAATGGTGAATAAATGAGAACTTGATTGATTTATTTTCTTATTATTACATTCTTCAATATTTCTATTGAGTTAAACATTAATTAGTTTGAATATTTTCTACACCCAGCATCTTTAATTTAAACAAAAAGAAATCACTCTTCATTTATTTAGATTAACGTAAAATAAAGGACGATTATGTGCTTGACGGTTTTTTTCAAATGCAAATAAAAATTTCCACTAGTCTTCTTCTTGTTGTGTCGGACTCAGTTTCAATCTTGTTGGTATACATTTGTCAATTTTGCAATTCACGTTCCATCAAACGTCAATGCTCTAGTGAAGAAAAAGAAAAAAAAAAGCATTGCTCTTGTAAACTACCAATGGCACCAAACCTGTGAAACCTTTTCCCGACCACCTTTGACACCGCAAGCCACCCATTAACCTATGCCTGTAAACTTGTTGTATTTCAATGAAGAGGAAAAAGGAATCCCAATAACAACGGAAAAATGAAAAATTGGAAAATTTTGGTACAAACAAAAAGGAAGAACAAAGGAGAAACAAACAATCTAATAGAACAATTTAATGGTAGAAAAGAGAGAGAATGAGAGGAGAAACATGCAACCTAGCGACCACTGTGGTATGCATTGTAACCTCCTTACTGAAACCGAGGTTCAACACAACAAGAAAGAAAATTTTGTTGGATTAATTTTTTTTCATTAAATCGATAAATAACTTGTAAGCAACTACATAACTTAGCAGGATTCTCCTATTATGATAAATTTGTTCAAAAATTATGAAGAAACTCCAACATATAAATGACTATATATTATCCTAGAAATGTTTCTCTATTTTGAATTTTGCCTTCTATCGAGTCTCTTTTGCAACTCATTACAACAATCACTTATATAAATCAAAATAAAATTAGACAAATTTTATTTAACAATATTGATCAAGAGTAAAATACATGTGCACTATACCGCTTGCAAGTACCCTTTTCCATCTGAATATTATACATCAAAAGAGTTAGTTTATAATATATTATCTTTATTATTTGATCGTTGAAAATGATTTTATTTAAACAAAATTTTATACAAGGGAGAACATTAAAAGAAAAATTCAGTAAGACTTATTTTGCGAAATGTGTTTCTAAACTCATAAAAAATTCACAAACTATTAACTTGTTGGTCATTAATATTTTTCCACTCTTTTTCATTTGGATCTAATTAATTATTATTGTCATCATTAATTTGATTTGCAAACATATTCGATAATATGTGAAAAAAAGAAAAATAAAGAAATATATTTGGACAAAGAATTTAAGAAAAATAAAAAAATGTTATTCAATTATTAATATTTGTTTATTACATAATGCATGAATACTCTCTTTTTTTCTAATAATTTTAATAACTTTGTTCATGAAGATTCTCATAACAAATTATTACTACTTGTCCAGACAATTTTGCAAGCAAGAGTCTACTGCGTGTGCTGCAAGGCCACGAACATCTCATGTAAAACCAAATATAAATAACATGTAAGAATATATTAACACAATTATAAAATCTTAAAAAATAGATCAATGTTGTAAAATAATAAATACCTTTGTTGTTGTCAATAAACTTTTCAAATGATACAATTGTGAGTAACATTAATAAAATTTTCATCACATTTGTTTGCCTGACAATTACGAAGACATTTTTTTATACCAAGGTCTAATTAAAAATAGAGGCCAACATAATAGGACATAACCGGTATCTACAGACTTAATTTATACAAATGGTGAAACGTAATTTGTTTGTGCCAAGCACACTATAATCATGATGATAATCGCAATCACATCTCTGATAGTTTTCAACTCATTATTTGCCATAACTCTTCTCTCTATCTTTACACTCTCTCAAAATTTCATGTAAACGCTAAATTCTTGTTGTGATGTTTCAACAAAAATTAACATCAATTTATAGGCACAAAATAATGCATGTAAAATAGCTTTAATTTCTTAACAAAATTGTGCATCAAACACTCCCAAGATTTTGTATTATATCAATTTAACTTGCATTTTTCAACGATAATATATATATATATATATATATATATATATTATCGTTGAATAATCAAAATGTTCTTTTGAGTCATGATATGTTTTAACATGACAAATTGACACAATTAATAAAAAAAGGTAAATGAGTAAAACAAACATAAAAAATAAATTATATAGTATAATATGTCAAGAATATAAATTGCATTAATTTTAGATTTCAATAATGTAAGAATTATTCTAATTAATTAATTTACAACTCAAAAGGAACACTGAATAATATAATTTAACAAAATAAAGTAATTAGGATATCATTTATTCATCATTGAAGGATTTTACAAAAGATTAAAATTAAATAAATTTATCATTATAATATTTTTTTTTTTTAGGTAAAGACAATAGGTATTTTTTACAATAGGCAACTTTGCTAAAGTGGAAAAACAAAAGTCAAACATCAACAATAAGACTAGGACTGAGGGAGAAAGGACACAATTGAGGGAGAAAGCAACAATAATAGGTATTTTTTACAATATGACAAATAGAAGCCACCCCCAATGAAAAGAAAACCTAGATGACCTAAGAAGGCTAGGAGAAAGAACACAATTGAGGGAGAAAACAGTAACAATAGAACTAGGATGAAAAGGAATTTTCTCATTGGTACTTGTATGAGATGTGGCCTTGAAGGTCACAAGAGTAAGGGCTGCAATAATGGTGGTGTGTCACCTAAACCCAAAAAATGGAAACCCTCACCTGAAGTTGTTGTTACTCCTACTGCAGCTGCAACAACTAAAAAAACAGTATACTAATATTTTTGGTGATCTATTTTTTATTTAGAAACCATTTACTCTTAAACATCAATATAGTAACTTATTTTAATTTCATTCATTCAATGCATGAAGAAATGGTTGCTCTCCAAATGCACTAGTCACTGAAGAGGTTGTAATTGAAGTTACACCACCGGCAGCTGTTGTTGAAGCTGCCAATGTCCCCACATTTGTACCACTTGCACCTATAGTCAAACCAACTCTTATTCGACTTGCAAATACTCCTATGGTTAGAGTTTCATTTCCAAGTGGAGTATCTCTAAGAGTGTCACAGTCAAGCTTGATGAGCTTCATTTCTACACCATGTAACCAACAACCTCAACCCCCTTCATTTCTAGCAGAATCAATGTGTTTTAGACGTATTTTGGATATATTTTTAAAAATTTCTATTATGATAGTGACTTTGTGGCATGCTTTGGTGTCTTTGTTTTTTTAGTAATGTACAATCATGGTAGAAATTTTACTACTACTTGGAAAGTTGGGTATGTTATGTGTAATGAACAACAATTTTATGTTCTATGAATGCTCGTTTTAGCTTTATGGACTATGTGCATGTTATCTTTATTTCATGGATGATTCTGCTACTAAATGCATGTTATCACTTATCTGGTGGACTAATTATTATCGGTTAGTAATATTTATTAGGGATCATTCTGTCAGTAAGTATATACGTTTTGATGGGAAATTTTTAGAAGAAAAGTTCATCTATACGTAACCATTATGTTTGTTGCTTCAAAAATCAATACATTTAAAAAGTGATAATTTAGTTCAAAATGATGTGGAAAGTCACTGTGCACAAGTGTACTTACCACATGGATGAGTATGAGTCACATAGACCACGTCCATTAACGGAGGCGAAAATTTTTTAACGTTGGATCAAATTGTCGTGACATTTAACATTTGTGGATTAAATAGATAATTTTCATAATACAAGGATGAAATTGTCCGCAAATGTAAACTACAGGAACTAAATTGACCATTTATCCTTTTTTAGTAGTTGAAAACTATTTTTGACACCTAATTGCTAACGACTATTTTTGTTGGCTAGCGTAACAAAATTAGACTAGAAAGCAACCAAGGATCATACCTATTTCATAGAAGACCAAGTTAGGTGAAGATTTGAGTGTGGAAAATAATTTTCCTAGGCCAAATGCACATGAAGTCATGATTTCTTAAAAAATAAGAGAAATGTATAATGGAACTTAACAATTGTCTTTTTTATATGAAGTATATGAAGCAAACGGATCAAAATATGGGACAATGTTCAAGACAATTTTCATAAAGACTACCCATGATGGAAGTATGTTTCCAAAACTTCCAAACATGGGTAGTTATCAAAAAATGACTTATGTTCTTAATTCCTTATAAAATATTATAAATAGTAGAAAACATGATGTAAATAAGTCTTAGACCAAAACAATCAAAATGATATTTTTTAGTAATTTATCTTTTATTTAACTTTTTTTTACCTCTTTCCCTTTAAGCTTTCAATCATTTATAACTTTCTTTTCCTACAATTTTCATAGGAGTAACGTAATATAAAAACTTTAGTTCAACAAGTGTTAAAAAGTTCGTTGGAGTGGATTAGGAACTCAATTAAAAAATAAAATTCCTTCTTCAATCGTCTAAAAAAAATTACTCATTGATAATTAATCGACAGAATGAGGGGTCAATTGACTAATTTTTACACCAACAAATAAGTACCTATGAGTACGGGGAATGCATGGAGTGGATATTTATTCAGCCAGGTGGGTAGTGAGGAGATACTACCAGTATCCACCTCACCGTAGTGGCATCCTTGTTGACTTAGCACTTAGATTGAGGATGAGATAATTCGTTATATTTATACCAATTATGCCTTAAGCCAAATCTAGAATAAGTTTATAGTATAAAAATCTTTACAATGATAATACAAGCAAATTAAACTTATTTACTTTATTATAAGAGTAAAATAGTTAATACATTATCATTTATGATAAGTTTATCAACTCTTTCCATAACTATTTTAAATTCACGTTATTGATGATTTTTAACTGACCAACAGTTTAAAAATTTGTACATTAGAAATACACAAAAATTAAACTCATTGTATATATGAATTTAATTAAATACACTAGAAGTATAATTTCTTGATATTATTACCCAATCATAGATTAACATGTATGACATTATTTATTTTTATAATAATTAATTCCAAAATTATATTTAGACTAATTTTTAATTATTTAATAATATAATTTTTATTCTAACAATGTATAGAAAATAAATTCTATTTATATAATGTATTGTTTTTTTTATCATGCTTTATATAATATTTTTCTATTTCTTTCTATTTCATTTTCCACATTATTTTTCTTATATCTCATTACTGTATATTTTGTTATAAAAATATATAATTGTTGCAATCTTATTAACTCAAGTTAAGTTAGCCGCTCCGAATTTGACACTGTTAAGTGTTAACCCTTGTATGAACGTGTCAATTTGATGACTTTTCCCCACAGAACTTAGAAGTCTAAAAAAAACCGAGTTTGACTGGAATGGAAATTGGGAAGCAACATCACACGTTCACATTGATACTTTGAAAGATTTCTAAATCTGTCATATGTCATGCGTGGTGGGTGATGAGGGAAACTTACAACAGGCGGACACGTACACATTATGCATTTTAAGAGTGAAAATAACACACTTTCTTTTCTTTTAACTAAGGTTACTTTTGAGTTAAAAGTGAAAGTCTAATTCCTTTTTGTTACCATAGGAAAAGAGAAGAATAAAAGAGAATTGTGTAAAAGTGTAGTGTGCATGTGTGTTTAGTTATGTAAAATTGTGAAGGTATTTTTTAATTTTAATGTGAATTTTATGTCTTTTATTTCTTACTTATCAAATAATTTTAAAATATGTTTTCATTGTTTCATTTCATTTTTTTTCCCACAATCAAATACATACTAATTTCTTTAAGTTACTAACATTCATATAATAGATTAACATCTTCTGATACGTTTTTTCATACTCGTGAATTTGCTATCAAATTATGAGATTAATTATTGAAACATAAAAATTACAAAAATAAATTTTATTTCTTTTAATAAAATCTTCACTGTAAGTAAAAACAGAAAATCCAATCCTATCGACTATCAAATGCACTGGAGCATGTCATATGTGCTGGAACTTGTTGGCCGTATATTTTTTAGGTTTAATTATTTATTTGGTTTTTATAATTTTATTATTTGTATTTTTTAGTTTTTATAGTTTTAAAATAGTTTTTTTAATTCTTATAAATTTACATTTTAATTCTCTTTTAGTCTCTAATGATTTTTATAATTCTTTTAATTTATATTTTAATTTTTTTAGTTCTTATAATTTAAAAACAATATTTTTAGTCTCTATATTTTTTATTTAATTCATTTCTAATTTTTATCATCAAAATATGAGTAATATTATCACTTATAATTAACAACAACAATATTAATAAATAATTCATAATTAATTTATCGTAAGATAATTTATAATAAAAAAATAATTGATAATTTATAATTAATTTGTAGTTAATTATATATATATATATATTTAATAAGAATTAAAAAATAATTAAAATACAAATTATAAAAACTAAAAAAAATATTTTTAAATTATAAGAATTAAAAGAGAATTAAAATATTAAGTATAAGAAATAAAAAATTACTTTTAAACTATAAGAATTAAAAAAATTAAAATATAAATGATAGAAATTAAAAAATTACTTTTAAATTATAAATATTAAAAAATAAGAATCTAAAACTATAGAAATCAAATTATTAATTTAATTTTTTTATATACTTAAAAATAATTAATTGTAAATATTAATTACACTAATAATACGCTATATTTGTTCTGACACTCATCAGTGATGAGTATGACATATATCTCCAACATAAAGGACCACCTCACCCTCCCCCTCCATTACTCCCACTGCATCTTCTTCAAATTCCTGTCCTGAAGATGACAGCAAAGTGGTATCTCATTGTGTGTGTTGTAGCGATCTGGGCCGTTGATCTGGGTTCATCATCACACCATGCCCGTGCCCCAGCACCAGCACCGTCAGTGGAGTGTTCAAACCTGGTATTGACCTTATCGGATTGCCTCACCTTCGTTAGCAACGGCAGCACCGTCACCAAGCCACAGGGAACATGCTGCTCTTCCTTGAAAACTGTGCTCAACACAGCCCCTAAGTGCCTCTGCGAGGCTTTCAACAGCAGCGCTCAGTTAGGTTTAGCCATCAATGTCACCAAGGCTGTCACGCTTCCCGCTGCTTGCAAACTCTCTACTCCTTCTGCCGCTAATTGTGGACGTGAGTTCTTTCTCTTCCCCCCATTTGGGTTTTCTCACGTTTTATTCTTCTGTGTGACTCATACGAGAGTATTTTCCTGGAAAGTTTTTTTTTCTTTTCTTTTTGACGTTCTGTTGAAGAAAAATTTCGATCCTTTCTAGATTTATGTCGGTAATGAGGTTTTTTTCCATGTTTTTGCAGTGTCTGCAACGCCTGCTGCTGCTCCTGGTATTTCCTAACACATTTTAATCCTTCTCGCTTCCCGTTTATGCCATGTACCATCTTTGGTTTCCTATTTTTATGTTCAGTTTTGTACCAAATTATTACGGTTGGGCTTGGTGGGGGTGTATATTTGTTTAGTCCCAAAATATTGA
The DNA here is from genome assembly GCF_000004515.6 of Glycine max. Lineage (NCBI taxonomy): Eukaryota > Viridiplantae > Streptophyta > Magnoliopsida > Fabales > Fabaceae > Glycine > Glycine max. Next base: position 4,102,529 of record NC_038251.2, on the reverse strand, counting down.
GGGCTATATCTGATTTGTTGTTTTCTTTCTTCTGGCTGTCTAGATAATCATTTTGTGGACAGTTTTCAAATTAATTAAACATCATTATATTGTATGTACTTGTGGAATGTGGACCTTACGGCATTTGCTATTTGCAGAATTTCTGTTCATGTGTGCATGCACTACTGACTTTCACAAAATTCTGTTTAAAGAATCGGGTCAATAATTTAAACTTGATTGTCGGCATTATTCATTCTTGTCAATAATTTAGTTCTTCTTTTCTTTTGGGGGATTTAGTGTATGTTTATTTGATTACGACAAAGAGGCATTTGATTTTCTTTACGGTACGGCATCATCAAGGTAGAAGGAAAATCAAAAGCTGTTATGTTATTCATCCTATATATATCTTCTGCGTGTCAATTAAGCATGTTATTCATCAATCACTTGTTCTTTTCCCACACATGCTAACCGTGTGTTAATAATCTATTGAGTTGTGTAAAAGATCTTGAAGCTTCTGATCTTTGTTGTTAGGTACTCAATTTCTCACATGATTGGTGTTTCTGATTTGAATCATTACAAATTTTGCTTGCAGGCCCCTCTCCTACATCTGCTACTGCAACTATTGGGACTCCAGGAGGAGCTCCATCATCAACTCCCGGGAACGCAGCATCAGCATTAATCCCCATATCAGCTGGATCCTCTATTGTTTGCCTTTTAGTAGCTCTATCTCTCGTTTCACTTTCAGAGTAGGGACATGACATTAGAGACTATTTTCATGTCTTCTGACTTTTCCATCTTCTATGTGAGACTTAATGAAGTAGATAAAGTCATTCAGTGACTCGAATTTATTTTGTGGTTGTATATTTATAACTTATAATATATATGTATATGAGTGAGTGATTTTAGCGTTATTATTAAATGCTGGAATGATATTGCTGTGTGATTTGATTTCTTGTTGACACACAAGGGAGAACATGTTTGTGGTTGAAATGTAATCTATAACCTTTAATAAGGGTTATTATCCTGATGTATACATTTTCTTAGATTATTTTATCCTTTAATTAATTTTAAAAACCATCTTTGGATCAAACAGTTATTAGAAAAAATAATTTCTCAAATGTAATTATTAGAAATAATAAATCTTTTAATGAGACAGTTATTTACATCTTTTAATTTAGAACTAAAAAATCAAAGAAATTGATAGTTAAAGCATGTACTGCCTGTTGTTTCCAACTAGTAACTAATAAAATGAAGGCCAACTCCATTTAGATACATGACCCACAAATGGTAGAAGAAGCTTCTTTCTTTTATGATCTTTATTGTCACAATAAGTCCACAACTAACTCCCCGTGCTACATTATTGCTAGACGTGGACTACCGCAAGATGTGCTTGAGAGCTTTCAACTGCAAGATTTTGAAATGGATCTACTTTGGCAATTGATTTAAATAAAAAGTTACTGATTTTTTTTTTGTGTGTGTGTGAACCAATTTGTTCAATCTTTACAAATGGAACTGATATTTCTTTCTTTGTTTTTCATCAGACCGACAAAATTTTGAGCCTTGCAAGCCATTAACTGATTTTATTTTTGGCACAAAATTATGATTGCTAACTTACACTGTTCGAAAGCGACCGCCATATTGTGGTCCTTTATCTAAGCTGAAAGGCATATATTTGCTGTCCACTTTTGGGCACGTACGTGAGAAATGAGGATGAATGCATTGCCACTATATTTCGCAATTCTTTGCCACGAAGCAAATGCCAAATTCGGTGATGATGTGGACCACATAATGTTTGTGTCTGCAACCAGGATTGGAAGATTTGGAGATCAATTTTCTATAGGGCTAGGACCAGGTGATTACCTATTCTTTTATCTCATCTCGTGAATGTATAAACTGAAAAGTAACAAAAATGACCATTTCTTGGAAGCATTCGAATAAAACATGGGAAGGCATCATCGACCCATAAAAGGGTGTTTTGGTGAAGCACCATTGATTGAACACACAATAAAGTAGATATATAATATTGCCAGATCTTGAAATTGAACCACTGAAGATGCCTGCCTGTTTGCTATGTCCTATTTCATAATTGGTATTATCATTATTGTTCTTAGCACATCAGATTACCCTATCTTTCCACATTCAAACTTATTGTTAGAAGCTTTTTTAAAAACAAGTTATTGTTTGATAATGTTTTTATTATATCATAAACCCAATATTTGCAATATATAATAAAATATATTCAATATTATTTAATCAATGCCCTTAAGGACACTCCTTAACAAAAACACTTAAGTTGTAAAATAACCATTCCAATTTCTTTAAAAGTGCATACCCTAGCGAAAGCATAAATAAGCTCCAAATTTTGAAGTAGGCACTTGCAACTAAATTAATTTCTGGCTATTTCTATTTGATCCAGGTCTTATGTGAGCAAATGCCAAGGGATTTGTAATGGTACATGTCACCGTGTCATTGAACGAGGCATGCTACTTCTGCTAGCATACTATTTTCTTGTTACACTCTTGACTCTTATTTCCCCTTTCTTTCTTCCTATTTCGGGATAACAAATGGTTTGCAAGTTGCAACCCATAGGAAGTCCATGTACATCTATTGGTTTCGGCCTTGAAAGGTTGGCTGTAAGGCATGAACTGTACCTTCTAAGATAATAAATGAACAGTATAAGGAAAGCATCCTTCTTACCACCACATAATTTTATTATGTCATTGAAGAGGTTAGTTTATAAATTAAAAATATATAATTCATTACTTGATCATTTAGAGTTCCATTAATAAGTGTTTCAAAAACACTAGCTAAAGAAATATAAATAAAAAGTTAAATTTTATAATATTGATTTCTTTTATATTTTTTTATTTATTACTCTTACATTTTCTATATTATTTCTTTCTTTTTATTTGTAAGGAAAAGTATAAGAATATAATTAAATAATAATTAGTATACCAATATGTTTTTGGTCAGTGTAAAATTGAGTTCAAATCTTTTAAATTAGTCTTAGGTTCGCGCCTTGATATCAAATGTTATAGTGACAAAAAAAAAAATTAATACATGATAGAAAAGTAAAAACAAAAATAAATTCTTTTAAAATAAAATATAAAAAAGCAATGGGAGTATATTCAGGGTCCATTTGCTTAAGCTTTTAAAAATCATTTAAGAATGTATAAAAAATTATTTTTAAAATACTTTATATAAAATAAAAGATAATCTTTGTATATTTACAATTATATATATATATATATATATAGTTTTATAATGTAGTTAAAATTATAGCATTTTTTAAAAGTTATTTAAAGTAGCTTCTTAAAATAATTATTTTTGGTTTAACTACATTTTCTCTAGAGTATGATGGACTCTTGACTTGTACAATTATAAATCAAATAAACTTTTTCTGATATTTAACCCCTAGAACTTTTCTGGTGTGTACCAAGGTCCAGGCTCTATAGTAGGAGCAGAAGTCTTGGTAGCACACTTGCAGGATCTTAACTTGCCTAATTAATCCAGCGTAGAACTGAAGTGACATGCTAATTGTTTTTTGGTGTATTAAGATGACTTGTACCTAATAGTTTGGCATCAGCCCAAACTTCCAATTGTTAACTAATGGGAGCTAGGTTGGATCTTCATTATAGCAAAAGGATCTATGTTTTACCCACTCCAAGAAATGCCTCTTCCTATTCTCTTGATCACCATCACAACATATATATGATATGCATTATGAAAAGAAAAATGAGTATTATAATGATTAATGAATTTAAAGTCAAAATATTTGTATCGGAAGACGAAAAATTGTATAGTTTATGATTTTTTTTATATATTTTTTTAAGATTTACATGATAAATATTTTTTTCTTTTACTTCCTCTGTTTGTAATTATAAGATTAGTTTAACTAATTTATATTTTTTAAGAAAAATATTTCATTTAGATAATTATATTAAAGTTATCAATTATTTATACTATTATTCTAAAATTATTCCTTTTTTATTTTTCTATTCGGTTAATTATCCTTAATTAATGTTTAGAGATAAAATAATTAAATAAGGATACGTAGAGAAAAAATCTAAAAATTAAAAAAATATCTTATACAAAAGGATAAACAAATCTCTAACCATCAAAACTAAGTGTCAAAAGAACTACAATTAATGATGTGTTCCCACTCTAAATTATGAGGTTAGCTGGTCCAAATTGTCTTTTTCATTAATTGTATTTCCTAACAAAGACCTGTAGAAATCCTCCCTTAAGGCCACCCCTAATTAATGAGAGTATATGATCAATTAATGTACTTTTTATCCACGAAGGCAAGAACTACATGTGCCAAGAAAATTCTCAATAAGAGACAATAACGCAGCCTTAACTACCTCTTTTGACCTTGGTCATCTTCAACTGCGCGTGTTACTGCCTGCATACTAACAACAAATATTCATTTCTGGCATTCTTTTTGACATTTTTTTTATACCCCTGTCACATGTGATAAGAAGTCATGTATGAAAGAGAGACCGATAGGAAAAAGAAAAAGGGAGCTAGCTAGCTGTGTTTTAATAAAGGATGAAAAACAAAATGTAAAATGGTTCCTCTCATTTCTCTACGACACCACCTCGTAACTGTTAATTAGGTGGGTAAGAACTTTATACACCAAATACCAATCATAAATGCAATAACTGAAATGGTGGTGTACTGGCCGTTTGCTCTCCAATGGTCATGAACCACATGGGCGCGCGCGCGTATATATATACCCCACGTGCATTCTAAAAAGTAGATAGACAAAAAACAAACAATTAGATTTGGAGCAATGGATGTTGTAACCTTCAGCTCCAGCCTTAGCATTCATTTCCTTCCTCTCTCAGAGAAACACCAAAGAGTAAGACATCCTCCTACGCAGTTTGCTGTTTGAAGCTTCTTCAAGGTGTGGACGACAACTTGTACAAGGTACTGAGTTTGAGTCCGAATAGTGCAACCATGGATGACATAAAGAAAGCATACAAATCAATGGCGCTTCGGTTACCACCCCGATGTGTGCCATGATGGTTCCAAGAAGGAGGAAACAACGAGGATGTTTGTGCAACTCAACGCAGCTTACAGGACCCTATCGAATCCTTGGCTTCGAGCAGATTATGACTATGAATTGGGTTTGAGAAGTGAAAAGAGTGTTGTTGGTAATGAGAGTGGCAGGAGCAAGTGGCTGAGTTGAAGAGAAGGTCGAACATACGTATGGCACGAACGAAGGGTTCGTGGGGCTGTAGAATTAGAGCGCAAAACATGAACTGAAATCAAAGATCACCATTACTTTTCTTTCCGCATCGGATCATTACCTGTTATTTAATATATATGTTGTCGAGTTTTTCAGTATGATATGAGTTGTGAGAAGTTCATGGTGATCTTGATCATGCAATAATTGTTTTTGCAAGTTACCTACTTGATATTCGTCAACTTTTTAGAAGAAGAAATTGCAACGTCAACTTCCATCCCTATTCTTAAAGAGAGGTGCTATATATATGTTAAAATTCCTCAAGCACGAAATGCACGAACAGCGTGCAAATCTTTCTCCCACACGTTTATTTTAATTATATGCACAGCTTATTAAATAAAAAAAATAACTTCTTTGGCGGGAAAAAAACTTATTAAATAAAATGAAAATATGGTATTGTATTATATGTGGACGCTACAATACACACAAACAAAACCTATAGAAACCATGTGCTTGTGCTTCTCACACCTGCCTTCCATGGTGCATAGGTTAGGTATGTGGTGGGAGGATAAAATAGCCCAAAAAAAAAGGAAAATTTGAGAGAAATAGGCAAAAGGAGAAAAAAGATACATTTCCCATGTCATTTGTGTGATATGCACGAATTTTACTTAACATTTAGCATTTTTCATTCTTAAACCCATTTTCGACCAACTTCTTGTAATTGCGAGATTTTATTTATGATATGAAAATTCGCCTAATTAACTGTACTTTGTTTTGAATGAACACAAGAATAAAGAAATTACTTTTTTTGGATTAAATATAATTTTGAATTTTCTATTTTATAAAATTTGTAGTTTTATTCTCTTATTTCAAAATAGAGATATTTTGGCATCCTATTTTATAGAAAATTAGTAATTTTGATATAATTTTCAATTATATATATATATATATATATATATATATATATATATTATTTCTTACATTTTAATTTATTAAATTATTTTTTACGGTACTTTAAATAATTATTTCTTTTATTCCAAAATTTTCAAAATAAATTGAAAAAAAATATTCCTATAAGTGCATCTCAACAAAATCTTGTTGAGATCCAGTAGAAATACAAATACGTTTTCATCTTGTATCTTGACTAATCTTGTTAAAATACACAACCAAAATGTATTTTCGTCAAGAGTAATTTTGTTATACTTATTTTTTTTCTAAAAATGGTAGGGGTGAACTTAACAGAAAATTGAGGTGAAAATAACAATTGCATATTCGTAAACTTTCGAGCCCAACACAAACCAAACCTAAACGGAGCAAGCTGTCCATATTCGTAAGTCTAAAGTTAGCTTTTGTTTTATTAGGCTTAATACATATAAAACTTACGATGTGAATGGAGTTAGGAGGCGGGTTTGATATGGCTTGAAAAGGAATTACTCATACGAGAATGATTAATTACTATGAAGAATGGAAATAATAAATATTAACGATTGAATTTTATTTAGAGGATTACAACTTAAACATAAATACATATATATTTTTTCAAAAATAGTTGGATGATCAATAATTAAATTTTAATTTTAACCATTAATTCATGTAAGGTTATATAATCAAGATATATTTTTCTCATATTTAAAAATGATTTTTTTCATTATATACATAATCCCCTAATTAACTTAATATACTATTAAAATACCTTTTCATTATTTGTTGGATATGGCTTGAAAAGGAATTACTCATACCAGAATACTTAATTCGATGAAGTCATTTGTTAATGAGAAAAGTGAAGCAAATTAAACATGGTTGTGAAGACCGGCTTTTTCTACATAAACTAGAATCAAACAGAACTACTGATAACAAATCTAGATGAGACTATGCTCTTTAGCTTTCAATATTCTCCTTGAACAGCTTCCCACCTTATACAACATCTTTGTCTTAACGGTTGAATTGAAACACTTATTTTCTTCATACTACTCCTCACTTTGGACCAAAAGTTGAAACAGCATCAGCCAATGAATGTGATCACAATTAATGAATTATATATTTATGAAGTATGGACACTCCAGTCCCTTGTCGTGTTCGGTGTCCGACACGCGTCCGTGTCAGTGTCTGACACCGACACAACACCCGTACTACGTTCTATATTTTGGATATTATAGGTGTCCACGTGTCCGTATCCGTGTCGTGTCCGATGTCCGTGTCGGTGTCGGTGCTTCATAGTAATATATATTACAAGTCATTTGATGATATTGTTGACATACAAGTCATTTGATAAAGTAATTGACTTAAAACTATATATTTGTTCAGCGAATCTTTTTTATCAATAAATATTAATAACTAGTTTACTAATTTTTGTTAGTAAGAATCGAGAGAAATCAAAACCCGTAACATTTATCTTTTTTCTTTCTTTTATAATCTACCAATCAATCTTATACCTCTTCAACCAATACAATATTGGTCATGGATTTACCAATTCTTTAACATTTGTGGCAAATTTTAAGACGATATAAACCACAGAGTTTGATATGTAAGTAACTAGAGATTTTCCATAAGAATTACTATAGTAATTAAAAATGACTAATGATGAAAAAAAATTATGATTATTTAATTTTTTTGTTACCTAGACTTTTCTTTTATTTAGGCTCTTATATAATTCTTCAGTGCGTCTTCATTAAATATAAGAAATAATATATAGTCGTAATCATATGAGCAATTGTTTATTAGGTGATTATCAAACACAAGTTGAACAAAGAAAATATTTAAGCAAAATTGCCTCCAAATTAAAACAATAATGGAGTTACATGTGTACCTAAGTCTATGACTAAATTAAGCTCATTATTTTAATAACAGAAAATTTTTTATTTTTATTTTTTTGTAGGATATCAAACGAGGAAAAATTATGTTACCACTGAATTGAAAATATAGACTACTTTTGTTTCTATTTGGCTAATACAAAACTTACGACGTGAATGAAATGCTTGGTTCAGCTTGATAAAGACATGAGATACTTAATTATTGTGAAAGTTGAGAAAAAAAACATTTTATTTAAAGGGTTAAAATTGAAATATAAATGAACATGGTTTTTTAAGTAATCATGTAATTAGTAATTAATATTTAATTTTAACCATTCATATATAATTATACAATTAAGACATAGGTTATGTTTGATAAAGAAGTCAAAAAAATTAGCTTATTAAATTATAAGTATTCGGTAAAATTAATTATTGGAGTAGTTAAAAAGTATAAAAAAAATAATAAAATCATGATTTATTTAAAAAAGATAATAAAAAAATTAGATAAACATATTGAGGATAAAAATGTAAGAAAACATAAAAAATTAAAAGATAGAAACTAGTGTTAAAAAAAATATTACTTCACGTAACATTTAAAAAATACTAGAAATTACTAGGAAAAATTATTTACCAAATAATAAAACATGTTTTTCAGTGAGTAAAATAAATAAATTAAACCAGCTCAAATATCCATTACAACGTAACCTTATTCTATTCATCATACAATCCTAACTTGATATATTCTATTAAATACCTTTTGAAAACAATCATCTGTAACAAAACACTACATACATGAGGTCACTTGTTTAATGAAGGAAATAACATGGTTAGATTATTAAACATTTAACCTTTACCGCATATATGCGAGACATACGAAATGAGAACAACAAATTTAAATTATAGATGAAAAATCAAATTTTAATTTTGACTATAAATATATGAATATATGATCGATATTTATTATTTTCTTGATAACAAGTGAGAATGGTGTGTGTTCGTGGATGGGGTAAGATTTTTTGTACATAAACAATAACGTAGTATTTACTGTAGGCACTTAATACGTATTTGAATGATTTTATTTGAAAAATTATTTTTAATAAATTCATGGGGGGGGGGGGGGGGGTGGACATGGTTAGATCATTAAATATTCAACGCTTATTACATGTGAGGCAACACATAGAAAGTTAAGGAACATGTCAAATAAGAACAATAAATTTATATCATGCATAGAAATTTAACATTAATATCTAATTTCAATTTTGATTATTTATACAGTTATGTAGTCAACATTTCTTATCATCGTGGTGTATGCATGCGCGTGTAAATGATTTTATTTATTGTAGAGGTACTTAATACGTGTTTGGATAATTTTATTTTGAAAAATATTTTTAACTAATTTTAAAAAGAATTTTTTAAAAGATAGTAATTTTCCCCCTAAATCAAGCTGTACCAAGCAGGCTCCGTAACTGATGTAACATGCATGTTCATTGTTCACCAATAAACTCATATTCATCAAAGAGGTCTTCCGAGGGAAAGTGTCTTCAAAAGTAGCAATCATATCATATATTTGTTATTTCTGCATTCCAAAAGCCAATCACACAACGATCCAAATGTACTTATGAAGATTCTGACAAGTCACAACATACTTTAAATTTTTTTTATATTCTAATAATTTGTTGATGGTGATTGCGGTATGTTATATTGTTAATCTTGTGGTATGCGTTGGTCATCAGGTATAGTAAATTCTAACTCTGAAACATTTTTTATTTGTGACATTCGCATCTTATCCGTTTAGAAATTCATTATAATTAACTCAATCAATCAATCAAATCATGAAGTCAATTAATTTTCTTTCTTCTACAATCATTGAGCATATATGTAAATCATGAATGAAATATTTACTTCCACAAAGTAAGCTGATAAACAGAGATAAAAACAAGGTATACAATCAAACCAGAACACATTTTTCTTTCCCTACTGTTTTTATACATCAACTGGGGCTATAACTCATAGAAAATGAACCAAACATATATGTTTACTGAAGACAAAGTTTAACACAATGCTCAAATAAGCTTTCGAATGAGCTCCTTGAACAGCCTCCCACTCTGTACTGCATCTTTGATTTCAACGGTTGAATTGAAGCAGTTATTTAATTAATAATTTATTCATACTACTGCTTCACCCTTTGGACCAAAAGTTGAAACTGCATCAGCCACTGTTAGAAATATTTTATCTTCCCCAATTAAGTCTGCTAACTTGGATGCGTGGAGCTTCTCCATCACAATTGGCCCGGGGTTTGCCAAGATAAGCTGTGGAAAGACCAAAGAGATGAACGTCATTACAATTATTTAATTAGTACATGTTGTGTTTTTTACTGCATAATAATACTATCATTATTGATGGTATTAATTTTTTGCACGCAAGCAAAGTCATTTAATTAATTAATTGACTTAAACTATATATCTTTGCTAAGCAAATATAATTTGTAGGACATGGGTTGAGGAATTCCTTAACATTTTTGGCATATTTTAAGATCATAGGACAAAGCTTGATCTGTACCTAGAGACTTTTTCCAGCAGAATTTCTACAGTAATCAGAAGTGCTAATGATGTAGAAAAAGTTAAATTCTATGATTATTTATTAATTTATTACCTGTATTTTTCTTTTCTGAAGGGTCTTGTATAACTCTTCAAAAGCATGGATGCCACTAGTGTCAATATCAGTAACAGCTGCAAGAATATGGTTGGGTGAATAAATTCATTCATCAAAATTAATTAAAACAGGATGAAAGAATTTGGTAGAAAGCCTTACGTGACATTTCAACAGTGAGATACTCTATTCTTGACGATCCACTTCTCCTTTGGGCTTCTTCATCAGCCAGCCATCTCAAAATTCTGCAAATTGTGATGGAATTATTCATCAAGCTAAATTTAATCAAGTGAATCAACATCTAGACTTTCTTAACCTTGAAGTGGGAGTGTCCACAAAACTTAAATACAACAGTTCTATAGGGTGCTCTAAGTGTTGATCTTCTATTAGAATTAGAATTTTACCTCTGGAATTTATGTTTATCTTAAATGCCATCCTTTACAACATTTAAGTTTTATCCTAAAACTTATCCATGAAAACACTTGAATCCAAAAGGTTCCCACCTCAAATGTCATAGTAATAATTGTTTCCGAGTTCCAATAGACAGCACAAGGTTCTTAAATTGTCATATTAGCCACTTCTAGTTAGTATATGGAGTGTACAATTCTACATGCATGAGCATATTTAGTAGGAATAACAGTTATTTACCTCTCCTTGATATAGTTGGAGTTTGAGAAGTAGATTGCAGAGTCAACCCTTATAATGAGCATGCCATTAATTTGGGTTGCTTTGGGGTATTGCTGGATGTTTCTATAAACAGTAGTCTCTGGAAGTCTCCCTAGTACTGCAGTTCTTGGCCTTGTCACTTGTAAGAGGATTTTGGCAAAAGATATAGCCACCTGCACAAAGAAGGTTAAGTAAATACGGCCAAATTGAATATGCAAAAATGACAGATATCTTTTCTCTTTGTTTTCTCATTACCGCAATTAGAAGACCAATCTCAACACTTATGAAGATCACACCAAAGAAGGCTCCCATGCAAGCAAGAAAATCGAATTTGTCAATCTTCCACAGCAGAATAACTGCTTCAATGTTCACAAGGCCAAGCACCGCAGCTATTATAATAGATGCAAGCACAGCATTTGGAGTGTACTTAAAGAGTGGCGTAATGAGTAGCAGTGTCAATAACACAACAATGGACATAACGATGTTTGATACAGCAGTTTTACAACCAGCCATGTAGTTCACTGCCGAGCGAGAAAAAGATCCTACATAAAGATCGGAAACAAAACAACGCTTATTAATATGACAGTGATGTGATAGGTAAGAGAAATTTGTATAAATTAAGAAGTGAGTTCACTTTTGTAATTGTACCTGTAGCCACATAACAAGATGTTAGTGAACCAATGATGTTCATTGCTCCCATTGCCATCATTTCTTTGTTACCATCCAGTGAATAGTCTTTCATGGCAGCAAATGTTCTTCCAATTGCTACAGCTTCCTGAAAGTTTAACGAATTTGGCCATCAGAGAGAAAGAAGAAAAGGGAATCTGGCTCCTCTAAAGTGGGCAAGGATAACCTGAGTAATCTCTATCGTTAATGAGAAAATCAACAATTGATATTCCAACACATATCCATGAATTTTGTTATGTATGTGCATGTAATAACAATAATTGATTTTTTAATCAATGACTAAAATTGCTTAATTTACCCTCAAGTGAACAACTCACTTTAGAGGAGCTAAATCCAGGAAAAGGAATGAGGAATCATCAGCGAAATTTTCTTACCGTGAGTGCTACCATACCAGCTACCACACCAACCCGAATACCAGGGCCTAGATATTTTCCACTGAAAAAAATCTCACTAGCAGATGATGGATTCACACCCTTCTTAACATGTTTCACCTGAAATACCATACTTTTCAGTTTCACAGTGCTTAGTTTTTTTCAACTATTCAATCAATTTTATGCTACTTACAATTGCCACGCCTTTCTTGTCTGCCCTGGTAATGTAGACAAAAAAGGTAGACACTATAACAGAGATCATAGGAGAAATTGCAGCCACCCAAAAGAGCTTCTTATTCTTTTTAGCCTGTCCATTACAACAGAAAAGTTAAGTTATGATAATGAAAGTTCCAATGGAAAGGGGCAGAAAAGAAGGAAAGTTGTTCTTGGCATTCTTACAATATACTTGGTTATAAGAAGGAAAGCCAAGAATGATACTCCAATGACTATTGTCTCCCAATTCCACTGCAGGCAGAGATTAAGCAAATGAATATGATCCCCATTTTGAAGTGAACTTCTAAACAGAAATGAAACCTTACCCCATGGTGTGCTGCATCGAAAACCGAGTGCAGAACAGAAACAATATCAGTTTTCTTGGTGAACGTTTTTATGCCAAGAAAACCCTTAAGCTGTTGCAGTGCAATAGTAATGGCAGCTCCAGCCATGAATCCCACAATGGCAGCATGGGACAAAAAGTCAATCAAGAAACCAAGCCTGCAAAAATTCACGTTTAGATTGTAGCACAAGAAGAATTTAGGAAAAGCAAGAAATAACAATGCATGAGAAGAGAATCATTTACTATACCTGAGAACACCGAGTGCCATTTGAGTGACTCCTGCGAAGAAAGTGGCAGTAAATGCAAGACGCAGGTATTCATGAGATTTGAAGTCACTGATCTCATCGGTTAGCAAAGTCCCAAGCAAGAGGGACACCACAGCTACGGGTCCTATGGCAATATCTCTTGAGCTTCCCATGAAAGCATACACAAGAGGACACACAAAACTGGTGTCTGCACAGAGTGAAGGAAAGCCATGTCAAACACAACTGAAGAACTAATATATCCAAGTTTTGCTTTCTTAAAATAAATCAAGATGCTCACAGAGTGCATATTGGGGATCCAAATTTGCCAGCTTTGCGTATGCAATGTCCTGCCATGCATTCATATGTTAGAAAGTGATCATCCAAATTCGCAGAATCAACATATTTTTTATCACACTCTTTTCAACACATTCCTTTTTTTCAAGTTGAAATTCGTGTAGGTCTCACTAGTTTGGACTGAGACCCCAAATGAGAAATAGGATCTACGTATTTCACGTGGCACCCATGAATTTCATCTGATAAGAAAATGTCGAAAAAGAGTGCTATAGAGTATAAACTATAAATTTTTTCATTTCAATATTTCGGCTAAAAATACATTTTCGATTCCTCATTTTTTTTTGTTTCGGTAAAATTCTTAAGTCTAAAAAGTTTTACTTTAGTCCCTTAGAAGTACTTTTGTAAAATCAAATTTACCAAGTTGATCAAGTTAGTATGATAATATAACGATATGACCAGCTTTGTTAAGTGACCCATTTAAAAGAAGAAAAAAAAGGACGAAAAGCTATTTTAGTCGGAAAAAATAAATATCTTAATAATATCATCGAGAAGTGACTATTTACCTGAGGGATACATAGACTTGCAATAGTTAGTCCAGAAATGAAATCACCTCTGAATTTTTTAAGATTGTAATCTCTTCCCCATTCAAAAATGGGGAAGAGAGATTGCAGGCCTAAATGAAACTTTCTAGAGCCGGTTTGGCCCTTAAATTGTTCCAAGGGTTTGTCTGGGAAGAAAGTCTCAACCACAGAATGTTTGATCTCTTGGAAAAGTGTTTGCTTAGGAGGAGCTCCCACCTTGTGAATATGTGGCAAAGTATCTCCATGCCTACGTGAAGAAGACCCACTTTT